>NC_056737.1:988815303-988820303 GCF_019279795.1 Protopterus annectens | reverse complement strand
ATATGCCCTCGGCAGGATATTTTAATCAACTTCCCCATCAGTAACTGGAGGGTCTAGTTCTCATTCTCAGTGTGAAGATCAAAGCAACTGTGGAATATTAAAACGCTGAAAAATGTCTGCATTATCTGCTTTACATACAGTGCCTCATGGAGCGAATTTGTTTGACAAAGAAAACATGTCAAAAGTTTAGGAATCATTTAATTTCCTTGACTCTCACATATTCGGCTTCTGTTGCCACTCTTTCTCCTCAGTGATCTGAAGCTTTAGTGGCCTTTTGACTGCTACTACATTACACTAATGGTTCTCTTGTATCATGCTAGCACAGCAGCATGATGGCAGGATTCTAACAATAAAAGTCAGATAACGTGCCTTCTCTGTAGGATCTGTCTCTCTAAATCACCACCATGCCTTCCTGTCTACGACATTGGAGTCTCTGCTATGAATGGCTGAATGTGGGGACAGACTGCTGTGTGTGTGTGTGCTAAGGACAGAGAGTACTTTGTAGTGTTTTTCACAGAATGTCCAGATTTTTGCCTCATATTGTTAGTCTGTCCTCATTATATTTGCAGGTTTTCTGGCAAATCACTGAGGACTGAAGTTACTAAATAACAACATACGTCTGAGTTTCAGATTTTATATATATATAACTTTCTTAGTTTATAACGGAAATGTTTAAAATCTGTTCCCATTTTTGGGCCTTTGTCCCCCCATTGTTATAGGCTTTGTCCAGATTTCTTGCTCTAAGAGGTTGAGAGATACGTAGGTGAGTCATTTCATATCTGTAGCATATTTCGCATGCAAAGGTTTCAGCTAACACCTGTCACTACTGACTTTGTCTTATAATTAAACTGTTTGGGACTGGATACATTTTCATATTTCTGTCTTGTCAGCATGGTATATCTTAGCCTCACCTTCTACATCACAAAAAATTCAACAAACAAATGTGTTGTAGCCACTAACACTTTTTGGTTGTACTGTTTAGCCTTCATTAGCCCCTTGTCTTAACAAAGTCATACCCCTAATTAACACACTGGTTGCACAGAAGCAGTTCTGCTGTAAGATAACGTGTTCTTTCTCCCTTTGTTTACATGAAAGCTATTCAAGGCAAAAGGAAAGGTCTCTGGGCAGTTCAACATAGATGTTAGACTTGGTGCATAACAGACTGACTTTCTTATGCTAAGCTGGAGTGAAATGATACACAAACAGACAGACACAAACACACACAAATGCCCACGTACCCTATCTTCTAAATGCACTCGATCATAAACATACACACACACACACACACACACACACACACACACACACACACACACACACACACACACATACATACACACACATGAAACACTGACCCAAAAACTGTGACTGTAAAAAGAAACCCTTCCTACAGCTGAAGGTCATGTTATACTACTGAGCAGAGAATCATGGGTACAGCATATTCAAGTTTTGTGTTTTTTTAATGATATTAATTTTTTTTCTTGCTATGATTACACTGCTTTATGTACACTTTACTAAGAAGAAATGCAGTTCTTACAGTGATTGTGCTAACTTTTTGGGAATTCCTACTCAAATACCAAGTATTTCTAGATTGTCACATATTATATCAGTTTAATTCATTGTAAAGAAAGTCCATTCATGACAAAAGTGACAGTAGTAGACAACATAATGTTAAATCCTCTTAAAAAACAATAACACCAGAGAGAATCAATCTAGAAACAAGGTCAGAAGAAAACAGGATGTGCATTAAATATGTTCACATATGTTAACAATGCAAACACAATCTGAGTGCCCAAAATCTTTGTAAGGAGGCCGCTTGAGCTGCAAGCACTAATGTAAAAGTAAGTCCAGCATTGTCACAGCCATTGAGGACAGGTATGCTGAGACTTATGGGGGGATGCTAATGTAGTACATTACACCATCTATTCAAATGACTGTAAAGTTCAAATAGGAGGAGTTTCCTAAATTCTACGAGTCTCAACGTCTCAGGGATCCATTCCCTGAGCCCCAACTCCCTGATGCTGAACTCTACATTACCCTTTTGAATAGAAAATCACTGCTGGTATGGTTTGTGTGTGTTGCTGGTTATGATTCCTTCATTTTAGGAAGTGTGTCCATTCATTGTGTGTTTTTTGGAATGATTCCTTCATTTTGGGAAGTGACTTCATTCGTCGTGTGTTTTTTGTTAGATTTAAGTTCAGAGGGTGTAGGGGGCTTGAGTTTCTTTGGTGGGTTGGATCTCGACCAGTTCAACTTGATCACTAAGTTCTCAGTCAGTAATATCTTGGGCATTAGTAGGTGATGCAACTGGATGGTCACTTCTCGAACTTAAAGAATTAAGTGAAGAAAGCCATGAGGGAGTGGAAAAAGCATTTGGGGTTATTAATAATATCCCTAAATAAGCTGAGGCAAAATACAAGCGGATACTTGAAAAGACCCTTAAAATGACCATGCAGTAGAAAATAATCTTCATGGAGTTTCCTGAATATGCCAGGTGTGACGTAGAACACATTTGGTGCACTGATATCTTAGAGCAGAGTGAGTCTGTATGTCCTACAGTGGACAGAACTGCCCTTACTACTACTATAACGGTTCAAGTAGGTTGAATCCCTGGGCTCAGTCTGTACTAACCCACTGGATGCAGATGGTCAAGTTGGGAGAAGCCACTGTCTCATACAATTCTGATAGAGCTGCTTTAAAGGTCAGCTGTACGAAACATAAGCATTGCACACCGTGCAAGATAATAATGACCAGTCGTGACAGAAGGAAGTATGGCTTTAACGTTAGTGCTTAAAGGATAAGAGTTCAGAAACAGAGGAAAGGAATCAAGATGGCAGAAAAGAAGGTTTTTCTAGAAATATTACGGAGCTCAAAAAGAATATGACACAAACAATGTAGATGGCGCAGGGACCTGCTGATCTACCAATCCCTTTTAAATTGAATGTCATTCCATAGAAGAACAGTTAAAAACCTACTTCAGTGAACATTGTAGTTGCACTTTTTTCCATTGTTGTGTGACCTCAGAGTTGGTAAATCTAAGTGTGATAATGTGAAGAATTTGCCCCATTGGGGGGGGGGGGTGCAAGGGTGTTTGCCTTCTGTAAATAAACTTTGTTTTTAAACCACTAAAAGTGGTTTTCAACTACTTTTGGCCTGAAGAGCATTCACTGTAAATGCATTTGGTAGACGGACATGAATCTGATGATTTGAAAATAGAAAAGTAAAACTCAGATTGTACAAAGAATAGAAAGTAATCATATGAAAGGTCGTCAGATTTCACAAACAGAAAACAAACTGGCAGGAGGTTTAGGCAGAAAAGGTGCACATAGTGAGCGATCACTACAGCTCAGTTTTCACAATGCAAGGCTGCTAAGGGGAAACTAACTTACAAGTAGTTCACTCAAGTCCTTTCCTGGAGGAAAGATCCATGAAACAACTTCTAATACTGAAGAGTGACAACATACTGGGGTCAAATATCACTCGCCTACAGAATTCTAACGGAACAAAATTTACTTATTTATTTGTTTGTTTCCAGTTTGATGACCGAGGAGGTCCACTGGACTCAAGGAGCCCATTTTCAGGGGAGGCCCGGGGAGAAAATCTCCAATAAAACAGTACAATCTTCATAATATAAAGTACAATTGCACAGTAGACATAGAAACAAAGTAAGCAAAATTTTACATACAAAATGGTAAAATCTCAAAAAGTTAAGCAGCAGCTTAGAGACAAATATAGTATAATACATATTTACATGTTTACATGTTTACTGATTGAGAGCAATTGTAAAGAGTTAAATTAATATAAGGTTTAAATCATCTGAGAATAATGTAGAGGTAAGATTAGCTAGATGGCAGTACATAGGGTTAATCTCTAATGTGTAAGGAAGAACAAACTATGTGTGTAATGAAAGTATTAAAGTATTAATCAGGTTAGGTAAGTAGAGTGCAATTACATTTCCATTTATGGGAGAGGTAAGAATGGAGCTGGGTTTTGAAGTGTTCAAAGTTCTCAAGAATTCTTAGATACGGAGGGAGAGAATTCCATTTTTTGGCTACAGAAAAAGGATAGGAGAAGCTGACCAGCAGGATGATTTGGTCTATATACAGAGATAAGATTTTGGTGGGCAGATCTTAGAGTTCTGTTTGGGGTGTATAGTGATAAGATGTTTGTTAGTGCTGGGCATATAGCTGATTTAAAAATAAGCTTGTGAGTGGTGATGAGTTGGAGGTAGTCAAGGTAGTTTGGACGCTCTTTGTTTTTGATCAATTGAAAATGCTTAAAGTCATTTTAATAGATGTGAAAATTTGTTACAATGCTAAAACAAAAATCTTAGGGGATCTTAGGCTGTAAACAGAGAGACATGACTGCTAGAAATAGAGATATTAGTGTTCCCCACCTTAATCACTGTTTCTGCAGGATTGGGGTTTTTCAAAGTGAGACTAAAATGGTGCAAGGTATCTATAAGATGATTTAAAATGAAAGGTTAATGGAATCAGTCACACCAACCTTTAAGGAAAGGAAAAGGGATGGTGATGCAAAGTAAACCTTCCAAGATCATAAAATAATCAATAATCATACATCCCTTTATTTTACTTCAGATCTATCACATCCAAAGACATCTACTCTCTGCTTGAAAAGATTAAACTTCACCAGAATTACCCATTCTAAAGACTTAAGCCTTGCCTGTGATACAAACAGGACCTGCTGGAGAGATAGGTATGTATCCCAGAGACTTCCACATCTATGGAAAAGGCTCTCCATCCATGTGAAGTAGAATTCCTCCCTAACCCAATTCAAGTACAACTTGGTCAACTGGATGGGAAACCAGAAATACATCCCTTTTCTGGCACCTATGTGTCTAATGGACACAAGTAACTTGCAAATAGTTCATCTCCCAGGCCCATGCCTCATGCTTACACTTATCAAGGGTATCAGAACTGGTCACAGATTTGGGATACATGGCTAGGCTTAAAAAGGCCCTTTTGGTCATTAGCCTAGTA
>NC_056737.1:988672803-988810303 GCF_019279795.1 Protopterus annectens | reverse complement strand
ACAGAAAAAAAAAGATTTATTTGAAGGAAAGTCATTATGTATGTTTCTGATGTCTTCTATATCCTCTTTCACAGATAAAACAGATGAAGACAAAGGATCTGGAAGTACTTCTTTATAATTACAAAAAAGCTGCATGACTAAGAATTGCTGCATTCTTGTTTGACTTTCAAAAGTTCAAACAAGTACAGCCTTGGACCTCCAACAAAAATCAAAACCTGACATATGTGACATTTCCAAGGTATTTTTGTAGGGACCCAGAGTAGGAACAGTTCCTCAGCTCACGATAATTCACACCAGCTCTTCTTACTTTGGGTTCTTATTCTGCAGTGTGAGTTTGTGCAGCTTTTTTTTTTTTTTTACATTTTTAGAGAGGTAATACTTATCTCTCTCTCAATGGAAGACTGTGCCCCTGTACCCTTCTGTTGATATATAAGAGCAATACAGCAAGGAATAAGGGTTTTCACGAGATGCTGCAGTCTCTGAATTAGTACAAAAATGAGGTTACACTTTTTTGTTTGCACATTTCAGCATTGAACAAGGGCAATGGAATGTGTCACCTCACCTCGCATTCTTACAAGCGAGTGTACAAGGCTGCCATTCCTGAGTGAAGTCTGCCTTTTTAAGATTATCCAAACATAACTGTGGCATGCTGTAGCATTATTTGTTTTAAAGTAGAAATGATCCACTTGTACTTAGGCCATTTATTTAATGTGACACATTACATCAAGACATATTTGTCTAGCCTTTATATGAAATACCTACAGGTGGCCATACCTCTCAACCGCTCAGATTTTACAGAATCCCAAATTTTTATGTCATACTTTTGGTCTATTACTCACAAAATTTGAGGTTAATTGGCAAATCATTGAGGATTTAAGTCACTATTTGAATTTCAGGCTTCTTATCCTTCAGAAACTAGATGCTAGTACAAAACAAGTTACACTAGCAGCTTTTTAAGTTTATAAGCACAATATTTAAAATTTGTCCCTGATTTTAGGCTTTGGCTTCACTCCCCTCACACTATTTCACTGTTATTGTTGGCTTTGTTAAGAATTCTTGTGCTAAGAGGTTCAGAGCTATGCGGTATTACCAAAACACATGGTACATGAAGAACATTTTTCACCATCACCAACAGATAGCATATATTGTTACGCATTTTTAGATATCTTGTTATGGAGATAAAAAAATACCTTTTAGAGAGTCACCACATTTATCTGAACAACATCCAAAAGTTGCAAAGTGACCCAACAACTATTTATTCAGTATCCATATACTAGGTAAACTGATACAGGTGAGAAGTTAGAGTAAGGACTTTATCCATTAAAGTGAGTGACAACAGAACATTACTGAATGCTCACTACACAGTCCTTGCTTTTTTCCTGTACTCACCACTAACTTTGTTGTACGTTTCAAATTTATTGCATTCATATAAAGTAAAAGCCACAGCATGTTTGACAATTACTCAGTAGCTCTTATATAGAAATTATATTCTTTGTAATTTCTGCATTACTACAAATCCATATGCTTGGGTTTAAACATTAATTCTGCAGTAACTGAAGGTACCTTCTAATGCTACTACGTAATGCGTGAAAAGGATAAAAACATCCACTGTAACCCCTGTTCCAAAGTTCAGGAGGAAACATTCAGTACTGCTGGCTTAATATTTTTCTTATACATAACACACCTGCAGTACATCAGTATAGTACGTACACTCATTTCTGTTTTTGCTGTAATTTATTTCATTAAAAACTGTTGATCTAGACAAAGTGAACTCATTTAAACCCTGTTTCTCCACAAGATGAGGCTAAAAATACCACTACATCATATTTACAAAGTGTCTGCAATATGAAAAGTAAACTGTACGTTAAGATATATAATTACCGACAATATCAATCACAGTTTTCAAGAACATAGCTGTGGGTATAAAGAACTAAAAGCCAAAGCAATAAAGATGAACAGATCGATTCACCTTGTGCCAGATCTGCTTTAATATTAAAGTGCTGGGGCAGCAGAAATTGGTTTAAATGTTTATGCCTTTGCAGGTCACTGAGGCAGGGGTACATGAGCAGTTCTGTCCTGTTTTTAGCCTCACCATAGGGGACATGGCAGATGCCAAGGAAAGCAAATTAAAACTGTAACAGCTTAAGCAGTTGGAGACACATTTGTAGAAATATTTTTATTGAGTTTTACACAAGAATATGACAAATATCCAGGGATTACATCACCATGACTTATTTGCCAGACTTTGTTATAGTGGTGCGAAGCATCGATTGGTAACTATTAATAGACTGCATAAAAATACATGTGAAAACTTATTTGGACAAACTGGTCAAAAGCTGCCTTGGCAATATCACCTAGCCATTAAGAAAATAACTGTGAATAACTGTGAATTAATCCTGCCCTACTGACCTCACATTGGTTCGCATTCACACTTTTGTGGTACCAAAACCCTAAGTAGATCACTTACTCACACTTTTGCCTTAGCATACTTTCAAAATCTGTGATGAGTTGCCCACAACTGTTTACCACAGAAAAAGAAATCAGAAAACCGTGTGTCCCCTTGAATGTAACTGGAAGACACATCCAGAAGGTTAGGAAATTTATTTATGTGTGCCAGGGATCAACATGACAATTACTTTTCTCACCAACAAACTGCTCCATTACTGTTTCTTCTTATACAGTAGACATCATCGAATAGATGGTGCCACAGGATGCCACTAGGAAGTTTCTACTCACTATCAAGTTCTACTGTCTTATATGGTCAGCGGATGAGAAAACGTAACCAGACTGCCTGATATGTCTTTGTAACTAACGACAAACTTTTGATACTTTGATTTGACAGCTCAGATGTTCGTGGAGGATTATAGTAAACAGTGATATTATTTTCTAACTAAAGTGAATAATTTGTATGCCTTGTTCTTGAAGAAGACACTTGGCAAAAGAGTTCTTTATTGCCAAATATTAATTATACAGAACATATTAAGCTCAGTCCCTACAAATACTGTTTTGTAACATTGTATCAGATGTTGTTGATGATGTAATTATAAGCTTTTTACAGTTTTCATGTTGCAGAACAGACTCTTTATTGGAGAAAACATTTATCCATGTTGTGATGTGCTCCTATGCAGAGGAGAAGAGTGTGACCTACATGACGCATTCATAAAATGGATTTGACAGTGCAGAACAAATGTTCTACAACCAGTGTTAATGTGCATGTATTATCCAGTAAAAAAATAAAATCTGCCATTTCACGTCAGCATATTAACTGTCATGAGACTTGAGCAGGAAAAAATGCAAAAGGCCTACACTTTTGTTTAATACACACAAAACACAGCTTTCCTTTTAGAGAGAGTAAAAAAGTAAATTAAAAATAAAATTACAATCCATAAGCAAAAGTAACTGCAATAGCAGTTATAAAGACTTGCTGTTTAACTCAGACCCTGCTAAGTTCAGTTTAAAGATGGTGTGTTTAGAAAGGTGAAAAAAATTCAACAATTCCAATTCTGTGACAGCGATAGTGTGTGTCTTTGTCTGTGTATGCATGAGAGAGAGAGTGAGAGAGAGTGGGGGAGGATACATACCGCTCATCTTCTTTCTTCAAGAATTTGGATTCAAAAAGTGTTTTCATCCTTAAGTATTATCAGACAAATAAAGTCTGAAACTATTATGTCTAGTTTTATTTACTAACTGTAATTCTCTCCTAGCCTCATCCCAGCATGGTTTCAGACCAGCCCACAGTACAACCATTGCCCTTCTCTCCTTCTCTCACACAATAAATCTCAACCATAATCAAAACCTGCTCTCCTCTGCCCTCTTCCTCAATCTATCAAAAGCATTCGACATGGTAAATCACAACTTACTCTTAGAATCTCTCAAATCACTGTCCATAGATAACTCAGTATGTAACTGGTTCCACTCATACCTAAATGGTCGACAACAAGCTGTCTTGTGGAAAGATAATTTATCCCCCCTTCTACCTGTCACTCTTGGCACACCCCAAGGCTCTATTCTAGGTCCCCTTCTTTTCTCTATATTCATCAATGATCTGCCCAAAGTTATACCACAAGCAACTTCCATACAGTACGCAGACAATTCTACACTAATCTGCACTGCCTCTACTCCCGCAGAATTACAATCCCTAACCCAGACTACCCTTAACAAAGTAGAGAACTGGCTTAATAATCGTCTTCTCCTATTGAACCAAAATAAAACCAAACTACTACTTTTCTCCCCCACCCATAAGCAAACACCACCAATGTTTACAGTCTCTTCAAACAACGGCACCGCAATTTCTCCTGAACCAAACACTAAACTACTAGGCATAATCATTGATAACAATCTGAATTATAATGCCCATATAGACAAAACCATAAAAACAGTAAATAAAAAAATAGGATCCATGTATAGGATAAAGAAATTTCTACCCCCAACTGCCAAAACCTCCATAGCTCGCAACACATCTTCTGTCCTCTCTTCTCTATGCCTCACCCATCCTCACTAATCTATCTAAATCAAACCTCAACAAAATCACCAGCTGCTATAACAATATAGCAAGATTTGCCACAGGCTCCACATACAGAACCCACCATTGTTATAATCTTCACAAATTAGATTGGCTAGAACTACCCAATCAAATATACTATACCCAACTCATAGTTATTCATAAAATCCTCTACCAACCTACCAGTACCCCGATTCTAACTAAAATTATTACCCCCTATAACAACCTAACATCCCTCCGCTCATCCAGCAGAATGCTAGTACAAACAACAAAAGCCAACAACTCAGCTGGAGATTCATTGTTTTCCAACTCTGCTGGAAAAAACTGGAACTCCCTTCCTCCAGATATAACCTCTAACAGCTCCTTATCTCAATTCAAAATATCTCTAAAGACACACATGCATAGACTCTGGCTATGTCCATGTCTAAACCCCGACTAAACTATACAAAAATGATACTGAGGTAGTCAAAAAATAGTCGTGCTCTTATGAAAACCCCAACTAACCCAAAAACACACCAACAGACTTTTTAAACCGAACTTAGCTCACAGATGCGATTATCCTTTTCTCACTCTATAACGTACTATTTCTGCCCACACTAATTATAATCCCTCCAACCTAAATAACCTTCTCTCTTATCTTCCTTGCTTTCTAACTGAAAATGCTTATCTTACGGACACACCTCTCTTAAAAGATTAATTTCTCTGTATTCACTGCTTCAGACAATGTTTTTTATGTCCTCTCTATATGTAACCTACAGATGACTTTTGTCTTTGACCTATTGTTAACTTTCTAGAGATCATTACAACCTGCATTTTTCTTTCTTAAATTGTTACTAAACTTTTGTAAATAGATTTATTGTTAAATTTTAGATATTTTGTAACCTACATTTTTATTGTTATTGAATACCTACATTTTTATTGTTGTTGTTACTAAATTCTTTCATAACATGGAGCTTTTCTCCCCGGGTCTCCGCTGAAAATGGATATGTATTCAGTCGGACTTTCCCAGTTAACAAATGTAAAATAAAATAAAATAAAATAAATCTTCAGAGATTTGCTGGAAAATAAAGGATGCAAATCAGGAACGGTCTGTTAAATCAGGATATTTGGTGAGAGGCAGAGACAGTATTTTGCACTGTATGATTTTTTTTTTTATTCATTTGATCACAATGACTGGTTCGGTGTATTCTATCAAGAAAGTGACTGTAATTCTTGGCCACATTTCTATGTTTATCTATGTAGCTCTGTGTGTATGTGTGTGTGTGTGTGTGTGTGTGTGTGTGTGTGTGTGTGTGTGTGTGTGTGTGTGTGTGTGTGTGTGTGTGTGTGTGTGTGTGTGTGTGTGTGTGTATATCTGTGTTTCTGTGTATGAAACTCTGCATATGCATCAGTGTGACTTTCTGTATTTGTGTGTGTGTGTGTGTGTGTGTGTGTGTGTGTGTGTGTGTGTGTGTGTGTGTGTGTGTGTGTGTGTGAGAGTATATATGTGTGTGTGTGTATTGTTTTTTGACTTTATGTGTGTGTGTGTGTGTGTGTGTGTGTGTGTGTGTGTGTGTGTGTGTGTGTGTGTGTGTGTGTGTGTGTGTGTGTGTGTGTGTGTGTGTGTGTGTGTGTGTGTGTGTGTGTGTATGTGTGTGTGTGTGTGTGTGTGTATTGATGTAAATATTTATACAGCTTAGATTTTGGATGTAAAACACTTTCTCCAACAATAATTCCTTATGCTACAGAAACTTTGAAAATATACATCAAAAATAAAAGAAATGTATATACTAATAAAAACATTTAATACAATTTCTCAGATAGTCCATTGTCTAAGAACAATTATACCTCCCAGGGTGGGTGCTATTGGAGAAATAAGGCCCTTACAGAGGTATAGAGATCCTTCACCTGTGGTGATGGATCTCACATCATCCCTGGACAGGCTTTATTTCCTCAATAGCTCCAGCCTGTCAGGCATTATTACTTACTTATAACACCAGAGTGAGGACAGAACTAGTAAAAAGAGAGCGCAGTAAGATCCGTTTTATGTGGCAACGACAACATCTGAGAAAGGAATACCACAAAGCAGCAGAAATGGAGGCTGAGTTTCATGTAAGAGGACAAGAACCCTCTGTACAGAATGATAAACACCCGATGGGTCATGGCACTTACTGGAATTTCAAGCTGCACCAGAATATTATGAGTTTCCCCTTTTGCTGGCTAAAGCAGCAGTAGATGCCAACCTATCAGCCAGAGTATCAAAAGCAGGAACACTCAGTCTCCATTTGCAGGTGTGCCTTCAAAGCTTTTTTTTCCTAAAAAAGGTTGAATGTTTTTACATCAGTAGGCAGGTAGTTCCAGGTGGCTGGTCCTGTTTTTGAGAAGAAGGCTCTTTCACCATTAACTGTTTTGAAGGGTGGTTTCACTAAAGTGACAGTGCCTTATTAAGGATGTCTGGCATTCTAATGGGTAGCTTGCATCTCAAAGGAGGGTAGCAACCTTTATTTAGGATTTTGAAAAGGAGAGAGCCAAGCAGAGTGGCACAGCTGGACATATCTAGCCATCTGAATTTATGTAGTGGTGCATGCATTGGTCTGCTAAGAGTCCAAACCTGCCGATTTTATAATCAATTGCTTGAAGTCTGTGAGTATTATATGATGAATGGAGATATTTAATTGGGAAGCCATGTCAGTGACTCAGCATTATAACCTTTGGTGCTGAAAGATTAGAAGGCTATGGGGCTTTAGGTTCTCTTCCTTCTCCAGCTGACTGAATTTCTCACACTGCAATTCAATATTAGTAGGGTGCTACACTCCTGTATGTGTTGTCTTTCAGAAAAGACATTAAGCCAAGGCCACAATGAGTTGGTGGCAGCTCAGGCGGATGTAAAAGACCCCATGTCTGTTACCAAAAAGAGCAGGGGAAGGTCTCTGATGCACTGTACACATTTCTTCTAATAGTACATATTATGCCACCTCAGGTCTCCCATGAAAAGAGTCCACTAGCCTAGTGTGATTAAGCCTGTCAGCAAAGGATAAATAAAATAAATACTTTGGCAATCAGGAAGTTTTCTAGCAATGACTGTCCTACAGTAAGTTATATATCTTGTAGCACAGTATAAGCTGGGATAGCACCTTACTGGTGACTATTCTGTGTAAGTATTAACATTTATGGATGAATGAATGGTTAGCCCTAGATACTTTTGTTTGATGACATTGGAGATTAGATTATTGTTGTCACCTTTCAGAAGAATTTGTCTTAGAGGGTCAGGCTTATGAGGGGTGGAGAACAACATGACACTGCCATTATTTGGGTTAACCAAGACTTTGTTATCACTGAAACATTACATAGTAGACAAGTGTTTTTCTTGAAGAGTTAACTACGGATTGTCTGCTGTTTTACTGATTTCTATAAGAAGCATGTCATCTGCATACATGAGTAATTTAAGATTAGTAAGGTGTAGTGCAAGGTTGTTTACGAACATAGAGTAAGGCAGAGGGCCTAGAACTGATCCTTGGGGAACTCCATTTCATAATGTATCAGTAATGGAGACAGAGTTATTAGTGAGCATCTGAAAGGAATTATTCTTTAAGTAATTTGAAAACCAGGAAATAGTATTGTCAATAAAGTAAGTCGTTAGCTTGCTACAAAAGACAATAACTGAAGTTTTAGTAAATTATGTGTTTGCAAAGTAATACACAAACAGTTCTTAAATGGTGCAGAGAGACTCCTGGAGAGGCTTGGGCCTCATGCAGAGAAGGCCCAAGCAAGTCTAAAAATGCTTAGCACCTGTAAAGTTAACTATTCAGTATAGATTTCATGCTGGCTCAAGCTAACTGTATAATGTAGAATGGTCAATGGACATCTGCATTTAGTGGCAAATTACTGTAAGAAAAATAATGTGCTAAGCCAAATCCTGATTATTTAAAATATGTTTATGGAGGACAAGGAGATTGGTATATTTTCCTATTATGCACTATATGATTATTTTTTGATGGGCAGGCCCAGTACACTTTTGCTGGGATTCATGTCGAGCCAGTAAATAATATTTTTCCAAAAGTCTATTTGCACAAAATCAAAATGCTGAAAACTACTTTCAGAAAATATGTTTTTTTTTTTTTTTTTTTTTTTTTTGCAAGAGAGGAATGACCTCTTTTATACCACCCATGTGGGGACAGTCCTTCACCACTCTGGCTTACATGTACTGCACAGCTGCATAACAGAAAAGTGCAACATCAGTATTTGCTGAAATGGGTTTTTCAGAAATATCATTCACTGAACTGACTGGCTCCCCTTTTGTTTATATACTGGGTTTGTCTGAAGACGTTTTTGTAGTTTGAAGGAAGCTCTCAGTGAAAACAGTATGGGAATCTATTTTAAACATAAAACAAATGCCACAAGCACATACATGGGTTATAACCCAAAGCCTCAAGTCCTGTGATTCACTACCTTTGTTTAAATATTACCTAGATGACAACATGGGTACATACAGACTTACTCTGGTTGAGTAGTATGGAAAGGAGGTGTGGTCTAAGAAAGGGAACTGTCAAGGTGTGAGGCAGAGCACCTCACTGGCCTTGTTCAAGAGAAATCTTGACCAATGGATGGGAGATCGCAGATATACCCCAGGAATTACCTCAGTGTCACCACAGCAAAATAATGGGTATAGTTCCCCAGATAGCCTAGTATGAACCTATGAACCTATGAACCTATATAAATGAAAGTCATAATTGGTAGAACATCAGAATAGCGAATCTAAATTGTTGAAACATCAGTTGAAGGGGGTATCAATCACTGGAATTACAAATTTGAGACCGAATACAGTCAGAAGTAATAAAACACAGATCTGTTATATAATACTGTTTAAAAAGGTGTTTTTTGTAAAGGGGCAAGCTGTGATAAACACAAATATGGATGCTTTGTTAGTTACTCCCCCAATTACTTAAATATACTAACACTGGTTAGACAGCCATAGAGAAAAAAGGAAGCTACCACACACATGCAATCAGGGTTGGCAAACCATATAAGTAGCACTGATCACTCTGTTCAAAATCAGGAAGAAACAGCCTCAGTATATTCCTATTTGTTAAAGAATTATGTGTAACTATACGACCTTCAACTGAATGATATTTCAACCAAATAAGTAGTCCACTAAATATGATTTCAACCATTTAGACTCAATGTTTTGAAACTGAAGCAAATGTGATTTCCACCAAAGTGGAAGGTTCCAGACAATATATAATATAAGCTTTTTTCGTCTGTAAAAATATTGATATGCATACATCATGTGTTTGCATTTCTGCTTTGTCTATCTAATGTTCTTGTATAACTGATTTTGACCATACTTTTGACTCAAATGTTTAATTCTCTGTAAACTGTTTGTTTGTTTTTTTTTTTTGGAGCTTTTCTCCTCGGGTCTCCACTGAAAATGGGCAACAAGCCCAGCTGGACCAACCCAGTTAACAAATGTCAATAAATAAATAATAAATAAATATGCATATACATACATACCATGTACTCTCATGTATACAGTTAATATCATTGTATCATTGTAAAGGAGTGTTTTACAGTTGTTAAACTCATGTTGTCTTGCAGGAGGTTTTCTTCTCAGTATCCCTTATAAACAGTACAATGAACCAGTCATAAGCAATACGATTAACCTAACTGCCATAAAACAAATATTTAGGAAAAAAGTGGAATTTAAAAGTAGAGGTGTAAGAGCAAAGCTGATGAGTTCCAAATCTGCCTCAGAAAAGAAAGGTCAGAAGAAGTACTTAAAAATGATGCATTTTTAGGAAAAGGTGTCTGGCCTAGAGTCAGGTGTAGGTAGACCTGAAATGACAATCTGAAAAGAACTCGGGTTTTAAGGTATTCAGATTGAAGGATCAAGAAAGCAAACAAGAAGCTGCATTAAAGGGGCACTATCGTTATACGGAGGTAGCCAACGTCAACATAATGGGGCAGTTATAACAGAAGGTATATAGCTTGGAAAATCACAGCTGCAGGAGTAACCAGCAGGTATAGCATGCCCTGTGTCGTGCATGGAAATGGAAGGTGCTAGAAGACATTTATAAGGGGAGCTTTTGAAAGTAATGTTCCCGTTAAAGGATAGCATTTTAGACACAGAGTGTTAGAGGAAATTCTTAGACAGATGTGTTACGATGGATTTCTTTAAAGTACAATTATTTCAAACACTATGCTGCTTCTACATCTGTGCAAATTAAGATAGGAAAACATAACTAATACCTGTTAAATATGGATATTATTAGGCAATTGATACTATACGCATAGATGTTCTACTTAGCATGCTGTCAAGTGGTACAGGCAGAACTAAACATGTGACTATACACCACTGCTTAGAAAGTATGCAGACGGAGATGAGAATA
The DNA here is from genome assembly GCF_019279795.1 of Protopterus annectens. Classification (NCBI taxonomy): domain Eukaryota; kingdom Metazoa; phylum Chordata; order Ceratodontiformes; family Protopteridae; genus Protopterus; species Protopterus annectens. Next base: position 988,799,437 of record NC_056737.1, on the reverse strand, counting down.
TTTTCACTACAGTAGGAGACCTTGATTATATTGTATTCAACCTGTCAGGAATAGCACACATTAGATGAGGGTTTGAGATTAAAAAAAAGTAAATGACATGAAATGGGTAATACAACTTGACTGGACATGAAAGAAATAGAGTTCACAGACCAGAAGTGGAAAAGTTGAACTCATTACTTATGTTAGCAGAAGATAAGAAGTAACAAAAGCATTGCAGTTTATTATAAAATATCCACATAGCCTGACAAATAACAGAAAGCTTTTTTTGTGTTTAAATGTACCACACCTTGCTGAGGTCTAGATTCACATTCCTGTGATTCTCAAGATGCGCCTGCATCCTGACTGTGAATAAACATGTTTGCTGAAGTGTGCCTTTGTTGCTGGAAGACTTACTTTCAGATAAACAAGGAAAATGTGCAGTAGAAAATCTGCACAGTGATCATTATTAGCCTTTGTTGCACATCCTGCTCACATTTCTGTCTTTTAGTATTAAAGGAATCGGTCTCAAAAACTCAAGTAATAATATAATCACTATTGTCTCATGACTCAACAATCCACTTACTACAAGACTATGTGCAGCAACTGCTAAACCAAACTAGGAAAGAATATTGCCAGTCAGGCACCACGAGCCGAATGCAGGCACTTGCAGCACATTGGTATAATATAACTTAATGATTACAGTTTGCATGACAGGTGGACTAATCTCTGCATTCCCAAAGGAGGCTCTACATACTTACTGATAATAAAGGAACTTGTGGAGGGAGCTTAGGTTTTTAATAAGAATGCAAAACTTTAAAAAATACAACCCATAGAATAGAATATAGATTTTTGACCAAATGGCAGGGGCTGTTTGATGTAACAGAAGGAATAAATGTAGCCAGCTACAAGGTAAGAGGACAAGAAAACAGAAAGTGGGAGCATGTCTATGACATTATCGTACTAAAGCCATGGAAGGAAGTAGAAGTTCTGTGAAAGACAGCAAGCTGAAGTGTACACAGAAAAGAATAGGAAGTATTTACCTAAAGTTCAGCTTAAGGAGGCCTTCTGAGTAGAAAACCAGGAAGTAAGAGAATAAACTGCTAGAACATAACATAGGAAGGTTATACTCACCTTACAGAGCAGTAAAATAGCTATGGCGGGGAGAAAGCGACAACGACCCTTAGACACAAAGTGTTAGGGGGCATGATCAGTCATCTATAATCCTGATCAGTCTTTAGTGCAATACCAGCTTTTAAAAGCTGATATTGCATTGGCAGTCAAACCTGAGTATTGTAGCATTCTGTGTGTGTGTTTTTCTTTTAAACTTTCGCAACTACATTGTAGCAAGCAGTTTGCTACAGATTAAATGTAATACACACATACACACACACACACACACACACACACACACACACACACACACACACACACACACACAAACACACACACACACACACACACACACACACACACACACACACACACACACACACACACACACACACACACACACACACACACACACATCTTAAATCTGAGCACTGTAGGGCTCCTTGTAGGGTATAAAGTGTAGACTGATTGCTACATTTGTAGCAAGCAGTCGTTAAAGAACACACACACACACACACACACACACACACACACACACACATATATATATATATATATATATATATATATATTTTTTTTTTTCGCTAAAACCTGAGTGCTGTAGTGTTCTGTAGTGGGTATTAACTGTAGCAACTATATGCTACATTTTAAAAGAAAACAATGTTTTCAATGTATTTATTTGTTTATTTTTTTATTTTTACTAAATGTATGAAAGGAAGGCTGGATGCAAGACACAGAAATGGGGTCTGACTGGCTGGGGAAAGGGGGCATTTTGTTTCTGGCTACTTGGTTGGTGTGCCAGTAAAAGGAACATTTTTTCCCTTTTTACTTGAAGATCTGAGGGGATGGGATGCTAATTTGTGGGGTCAACACTAGGTACATTTTGAACCAGCTATGCTTCTACTGTAGAGAACTAGTGTCACAGAAAAAAAAAAAACAGAGACAGAGACATACAAAAGAATGCACAGAGTAGGTGACAAAGGAGCAGCCCAACAGTACTAGTTCCGAAACCTGATGGAAGTATTTTATTCTGTAATGGCTGAAGGATCACAGACTGACTGGAGCAGACCAGCAGTACTACTTCCTAAACCTGATGGGGGTAACAGATTCTGTAATGACTGAAGGGTCACAGTGTGACTGGAGCGGCCCAGTAGTATTAGTTCCTAAACCTGATAGAAGTATCTGATTCTGTAATGACTGAAGGTTCATGGAGTGACTGGAGCTGCCTAGCAGTACTAGTTCCTAAACGTGAGGGAAGTATCAGATTCTGTAATGAATGAAGGGTCACAGAGTGACTGGAGCAGCCCAACAGTACCAGTTCCTAAACCTGAGGGAAGTAGCAGATTCTGTAATGACTGAAGTGTCACAGAACTGGTGCAGCTCTGCAGTACTAGTTCCTAAACCCAATGGAAGTATCAGAGTCTGTAATGACTGAAGAGCCCCAGAGTGCCTGGAGCAGACAATTGTACTAGTTGCTAAACCCAATGGGGGTATCAGATTCTGTAATGACTGAAGAGCACCAGAGTGCCTGGAGCAGACAGTTGTACTAGTTCCTAAACCTGATGGAAGTATCAGATTCTGCAATGAATGAAGTCAAAGACTGACTGGACAGGCCAATAATACTATTTTATAAACCTGATGGAGATAAAAAATTCTGTAATGATTTAGAAAACCGGATAGCACAGAAAAGGCTGATAGATATTCCAAGCCCAGAACTGATGAATTACTAGAGAACCTAGGAAAGGCCAAGTACTTGATAGCAATTAACAAAGGGATATTGGGAGATTCCTATTACCCCGTCTGACAAAGAGAAAACAGCCTTTGTAATCTGTGATGGTCAGTTTAAGTTTTGGTCCATAGGGATCTCCAGCCATCTTTCAGAGGCTGCTCGATAAAATACTGATGCATCGCCCTTGATATGCTGCTGAATACCTGGATGTCACGGTCACTCTTTCAGGGGACAAGGAGTTTCACTTAACAAAAGTGCTGGCTCTTCTACAGTGTATAAGACATGGGCTTGACTGCGTTTGCTAAGAAAAGTAAAAGGCTCAGACGGTGGAAGTCAAATATTTAGAATATCTTATAGGAAGGATAGTAAAACGACAAATAAAAAACGCAGCAGCTATTAAATAATGGTCTGTGCTGTCCACTAAAAGGCAGGTGAAGCTTTTCTTGGACATGTTAAGTACTACTAAATGATTGTACCTAATTTCATGACTGCTTCTTGTCCTTTGACAGATGAGGCCCCTGTAGAGGTACAGCAGTCTCCTGAGGAAGGCAGTGCGGCTTGGTACAGTACGACTACAACTTATTTTATGCCATTTTCACTTGTCCAATGTACTTAACCTCACAAATGTCTGTTCAGCCTTGTTTTATACTGCTGTATCTTTATCATGGGTACCATCCTGCATCTGTCCATTTTTTATAACATAACGTTTAAATCTTGCATTCTTTGCCACTTATAAATCTAATTACTGCATAACATTGTTACTGGAGCTTTTTTCCCTGGGCCAGCATTGAAAAGGAGGAGACAAGGGTAGCTATAATGGCCTGGATTTGGAATGAAGTGTAATGTAGCTTTGAAAGACATACTGCAATGTATATTGTGAGAACAGTCTTGCAGGTAGAAGGCAACCTCCTGAATTAACTAACTAGTAATGATCATTTGTACTAGATAAAAAGAGAAATCTGCTGCAGCAAAATTAAGTTTGTTCCTCACCTAGTAGTTCAAAATGGGAGACCTGGAGCTTGCCTGGATGACCCTGGAAGTATGAAGCGTGACAGTTCCACTTGGGCTAATTTGAGGATGTATTTGAAGAAAGCATATGGAGTTAGAGTTGTAATTGGGGCTTGTTTAATGTATACCATGTGGGGTGTTCCTGGAAGGGCTATGAAAGACTATGCTGTTAGTGAAATGAAACTGCAAGCACTGCTGTTTTGCTTCAAGCTTCTGATTATCCAAAACCAACCATCAATGTTACTGAAGAAATGTTTAAGAAAAAATATTAACACCGAGACCAAACAGTCAATGTTCTGAAAATACAAAAACACCAAACACTATGTTTTTGCAGAGGGCAAGAAGGGCAAGCCCCCCCGGAACCTCCCACACCTCTGCTAATTACATCTACCAACTCTGAGATTATACTACAGTGGATAAAAGATTAAATTCCCCAGTTCCCACTGCACTGCAATCCCAGGCAAATGAGTTTTCAAACAGTAACCAATAGTCGAAATGAGGGAATGTGTTCAAGATTCTTGTTAGAATCTGGACGTTGCATCATGACAAAGCTAAGCTGGTATCTTCCTCAGACATCTCATTTCTAGTTTTACCCTCACACTCCCACATGGGAAAGACAGGTCAATACTGTTACTACTTTATTTATGATTTATATTTATGTAGCCTTTTTTAATGCCAAATACTTGTTCTCTTAGTTTCTATTTTTCCCAGTGCGCAGTTTTTTGTTTGTTAATGCTGGAGCTTTTCTCCATTATTTGTATATTGCCTAATATGTAATCTTTGTGTCTTTTGTAATGTTCTAGCTTTTCTCCTTGGGTCTCCACTGAAAATGGGCCATTGGCTCAGATGGACTAACCCAGTTAACAAATGGTAAATAAATAAATAAAAAAAATAAATAGGTATCTCCTAAATATCTATGATCACTTATTTTTCATTGTTAACAGACTTTTAAATGTGGTTTTGTCTCATTCTAGCATTATTATCTCATGTTAAAATGCTTTTAGTTTGAAATAGGATGCGGGGCAATGATAGCATTCAGGAAGTATCCATAGACTTGATCATGTGACAAATGTTTATTGGTGTGACAAGGATGCAGAGACTAAGATTAATATGCTCATTTTGTGACAATGGGCCTCAACCACAGAGTTACAAGTAAAAAGTGTCAAAAAGAAAACTTATCTAGCCCAGCAGGGAAGCAGGAAGCATGGGGTGAGGGTGGGGGGCTTGATGCTCAATTTTATTTGCAGATCAATGACAAGGGATTATGGGATCCCCTAAAAAGATGACACTTACAGAAGGCACCCTACACACATTATGTTAAGCAATAAATGCAAAAGAACACACAAAAAGTACAAAAGGCCATGTTTCTTATCATGGAAGGCTAAATATCAAATGCATTTTGTGAAGAAACAATAAATGTACACATTCTGTCAAACTAGACATCAGTCTTTATGGTAAATGTTAATCCCAGTATTACAGCAATCAAACATTCGTACTATACAAATATATTTATTTATGTGATTATACCATAGTTAATTTGATGTCAGAATGGTGTAACATATAAACAAACCTTGAAAGTATAACTAAAACACATAGAAAGTTAGCTGACATGATACATGTTTAGCATTTTGCTGTGGTCAGTATGCTGGCATGAATCCCTGTACATTTTTAATGCACTGTATGCTGGTCATTGTATATACTTTAAGCTGAATGTATTGAATGTAACAACTCTATAATGTTATTCAAGAACACTGTATACCTCAAGGAGTGTGGTAAGTCATAGTTGAAAAGACGTCAGGTAGCTCAGTTTACCTAGATGATCATCAAATGATACAAAAAATGACTAAATGTCAAGACCTTCCTCTCTGTCCTTCACAAGGCAGACATGCACACACATGTTTACAGATTCATAGGTTCATAGGTGTTTTCCAGGCTAATGACTGCAAGGGCCTTTTTAAGCCTAGCCATGCATCCTAAATCTCTGACAAGTTCTGATACCCTTAATAAGTATAAGCAGGGGCCTGAGAGATGAACTATTTACAGGTTACCTGTTTGCATTAGAGACGTGTAATTTCTACAATAATTTTTCTTTCTAGTTTCTTACATTTTGAAATGTTTCATGTACAGTGAGAAATTCTGCAGGTTTGGCTATGGAAATCCAAAAGTTGAAGAACAATGCTTAGCTGAAGTCATCACAGAATGGTCATGTGACATGTACTGACATGAGGGAAGCCAGTCTACAGGTCCTGAGGCTTATAACTCCAACTGAGCCATTACCTGCTGTTGTTCAGCAAAGATTCAAGGCGCTGAAGGGCTGATCGGGGCAGGTAAGGGTCAAGTACCTAAAACCATTCTATTTCACGTAGGGGTACCTAAATTATCACTGCTCTGGCAGCTGCAACCAGTAGTGGTGGGGTGCAAAGCAAGGGCGGTAACAAGGAAATTTGAGTTAGTCTTCCAATTGGTATGTTAGTATTTCAACCTGCTGTTTGCTACTCTTTCTGATTCTGAACACTTACAAAATACAGAGGGTGGGAGGAATCAGGATACATCATGAGGTATATGATGGCAGTGAGAGAAAATGTTGCAAAATGGGATGGGGGCTTGTTTCAAGAGCAGCATAGCCAACACAATATCTTCTAGCAAAGTAAAATTTCCCTTCCCCTCACTGTGACACTGATGACCAAGTCACCATAGGGGTGCACACGAATGACCAAAAATGCTGTCACATGAATTACCAAAAATTCTGCATTCTATGGTGAGGAAAGTCCCAGCCCCGACTCAAATAGGGAATACAGTGAATGCGACAGAAGGATGTTACCGACTGGCCGTGACAAGGACTGCATGCCCAAACCTGGTATGATGTGTAGGAAAGGTGATGCATACATAATGTGTAGTAAAGATATAAAATGAAAATTAGACATAACAGATGAAACATCCATCCCTTAAGGACTCCCATGCATGAGAGTTCCACAAGAAAATGCACAGAGTTGGTGCCAGAAAGTGCACTGCTGGACTAGTACCGATACAGCTGCTGTACATTAGTACCGATACAGCTGCTGTACGTTAGTACCGATACAGCTGCTGTACGTTAGTACCGATACAGCTGCTGTATGTTAGTACCGATACAGCTGCTGTATGTTAGTACCGATACAGCTGCTGTATGTTAGTACCGATACAGCTGCTGTACGTTAGTACCGATACAGCTGCTGTACATTAGTACCAATACAGCTGCTGTATGTTAGTACCGATATGGCTGCTGTACGTTAGTACCGATACAGCTGCTGTAAGTTAGTACTGATACAGCTGCTGAACTAGTACCAATACAGCTGCTGTACGTTAGTACTGATATGGCTGCTGTACGTTAGTACCGATACAGCTGCTGTACATTAGTACCAATACAGCTGCTGTACTGATATGGCTGCTGCACGCTAGTACCGATACAGCTGCTGTACAGTAGTACCGACACAGCTGCTGTACGTTAGTACTGATATGGCTGCTGTACGTTAGTACCGATACAGCTGCTGTACATTAGTACCAATACAGCTGCTGTACGTTAGTACTGATATGGCTGCTGTACGTTAGTACCGATACAGCTGCTGTACGTTAGTACTGATATGGCTGCTGTACGTTAGTACCGATACAGCTGCTGTACATTAGTACCAATACAGCTGCTGAACTAGTACCAATACAGCTGCTGTATGTTAGTACCGATACAGCTGCTGTACGTTAGTACCGATACAGCTGCTGTACATTAGTACCGATACAGCTGCTGTATGTTAGTACCGATATGGCTGCTGTACGTTAGTACCAATACAGCTGCTGTACGTTAGTACTGATACAGCTGCTGAACTAGTACCAATACAGCTGCTGTACGTTAGTACTGATATGGCTGCTGTACGTTAGTACCGATACAGCTGCTGTACATTAGTACCAATACAGCTGCTGTACGTTAGTACTGATATGGCTGCTGTACGTTAGTACCGATACAGCTGCTGTACATTAGTACCGATACAGCTGCTGTACGTTAGTACTGATATGGCTGCTGTATGTTAGTACCGATACAGCTGCTGTACGTTAGTACTGATATGGCTGCTGTACGTTAGTACCGATACAGCTGCTGTACATTAGTACCAATACAGCTGCTGAACTAGTACCAATACAGCTGGTGTATGTTAGTACCGATACAGCTGCTGTACGTTAGTACCGATACAGCTGCTGTACATTAGTACCAATACAGCTGCTGTACGTTAGTACCGATATGGCTGCTGTAAGTTAATTCCAATACAGCTGCTGTACGTTAGTACCGATATGGCTGCTGTAAGTTAGTACCGATACAGCTGCTGTACGTTAGTACTGATATGGCTGCTGTACGTTAGTTCCGATACAGCTGCTGTATGTTAGTACCAATACAGCTGTTGTACGTTAGTACCAATACAGCTGCTGAACTACTACCAATACAGCTGCTGTATGTTAGTACCGATACAGCTGCTGTACATTAGTACCGATACAGCTGCTGTATGTTAGTACCGATACAGCTGTTGTACGTTAGTACTGATACAGCTGCTGGACTAGTACCGATACAACTGCTGGACTAGTACTGATACAGCTGCTGGACTAGTACCGATACAGCTGCTGTATGTTAGTACCGATACAGCTGCTGTATGTTAGTACCGATACAGCTGCTGTATGTTAGTTTACAGCTGCTGTACATTTGTAATATTTCTGCCACTTGAAGTAGTCTGCAAGAACTTTTTGTGCTCAGCTGAAATGTAAAACTGTTATCTACAAGATCTTCCTACAGCATGTCTGAAAGGAAGTAGTATGTTGTCTGATGTATCGCACCTTCTTAGTACCTGGTTATGCCCTTGTATCACATAACCCTACCCATACTACTATTGTTGTGTCTTTCGGCTTTTCCCGGTTAGGGGTCGCCACAGCGGAACTCCGGTCCGCTAATGATTGGCAGTTGATTTTTATGTGCTGAGTTGCCGGCCCTAATGCACAACCTTCAACGAAGGTATGCCCATTCATGCATGTCTCCACAGTAGATGCTCTAGCTGAGAATGGAACGGGACAACGTCTTGCTGTGAGGACTCCCCAAATTCCTCTCTGATCACATGCTGGAGCTCTGATCCCTTGTAGGCTTGGTCATCTGAAAGGGTACTTTTAACTGTAGAATCTTACTTGATATATTTTCTTTTCTTACCAATGTATGACTGACATTGTCTTTTTACCCATGTTCTATATCTTCTTTTACCTGGAGTGTTTTTATTAATTTCTTGTTATATTACTATGCTCAGCATACAGTCATCTGATAGTCCAGGACATGATTAGATTTGGGTATAGTACATTGCTGATTATATAATTTAGGGCAATTAATATTCAGAAAAGTGCATACTAACTGGACAGACCAAGCAGCATGCTGCTGTAAATCAAGCATAACCCATAAAAAAATCCAGCTGTTACAACCAAATACATAGGAATGTAGACAGCAGAAATGTTCCCCTACATACAAAAAACTCTATCTGTCTAAAAATGCAAATGTAGTAGCAACTTACCATAATATGTTTGGGATATTCAGATAATTGGAGATATATATTTGTCAAGAAATTTTTATTTTCCGATGTGTCAAACTGTGCATGTACCCTAATACAGTGTGCAAGTGTCAGTACATGCATGCCCTATGCAAGTGCAGTGTGCATCGTGCAACAGTCAGTACATGTATGTCCTGCACATGTGCAATGTGCAATGTACAACATGCAGTGTGGACTGTGCAACAGTCAGGACATGCATGCCCTATACAAGTGCAGTGTGCATTGTGCAACAGTCAGTACATGTATGTCCTGCACATGTGCAGTGTGCAATGTACAACATGCAGTGTGGACTGTGCAACAGTCAGTACATGCATCTACTACACATGTGCAGTGTGCATTATGCAACAGTTAGTACATGTATGTCCTACACATGTGCGGTGCGTATTGTGCAAGAATCAGTACATGCATGTCCTACACATGTTCAGTGTGCAATGTGCAAGATTCAGTACATGCATGTGCTACACATGTGCAGTGTATTAGGAAATCATTCCCAGATTCAGAAGACAGCTGAAACATCTAACCCAAAGAGATACAATGTCATTATTTGGAAAGGTAAGGGACTACTTTTTTTCATAGGTTCATCCGTGTACTAGGTTAGCTGCCCTTACATGCCATTTTAAGCCACTGTCTCTTTTTGTACTCAAAATAACCTATCCCATGGTTAGAGATCGGCTTTAACCATTCCATATTTGATAATTATATTGACCCTAATGAGAACAACTGGGAATATACTGCAAATAATTTCAGATGTCCCATGTTTATAATTTCATGAGAGCTAAATATCAAGTTTACGACTTACTGGTCTCCTAAAATCTTCCGTGACTTAACCTCATATTTGTAATTCATTTCTAGAATAAAATTATCTAGACGTGGTTTAAAAGTAGAGAAAGACCTGCATTGTTTATTAAGAAGTTGTTGTTTGCTCGGTATAAATCCTGTGTGACAAATTCATGTTTGTTCTCTGTTTTTGTGCTTGTTCTCAAGCCGTCTTCTTTAATTCCCTGTGAGTCCTTTTATCTTCTCCTAATCTGTTGGATAACACAAATAACCAAAATAACATTTTTCAGTAAGTTAGTTAAATATATTAACTAATTAGGAGACTGGGACTTAGTACAATGGTTAAGGTGTTCACTTAATAAAAAACAAGTACAAAGTTTGATTCTCCCCAAGGGAAATTGAGTAAACCTACTGTAGTCTATAAGGGCAACTAGCCAAACACTTTATTTATTCACTAACCCAATTGAAGTGTAACTTAGACTACTGGATGGGGAAAAGGAAATTCATCCCTGGTTTGTTATCTGTCTTTAATGGACACAGGGAATCTGTAAATGGTTCATCTCCTAGGCCCCTGTTTGTAAATGTTTCATCTCCCAAGCCCCTGCTTACACTTATCAAGGGTACCAAAACTTGTCAGAGACTTGGGATGTATGACTCGGCTTAAAAAGGCCCTTGTGGTCATTACATTAGCCTAGTAAGGTCCTATGAACCTATGCAATGCTACACAAGGGAAGAGTTACTTTTTTATCTTATGATGACATCATTGTACTCCAAAAATAAACTTTTACTGAGCATTACCAATAAGTAAACTACAATATACAAATACGTATGTAAAAGAAGCATTTCAGAAATATGCATTTACTGCAACATAAGTGACATGTGCAGATACCCTAAAAAATTATCAGAAAAAAACTTGTCACACTGAATTACTAGACTTAATTGAGGCATTACGAGTGTGACTGTAATATAACACTAAAAACACAATACAAAATATTCACAGTTTAATAATCTATGCCCCAAACTCTAGTGTAATCAGTCTTAAGTGCCTATTATGTATGGAGAGCTTCCAAAAAAGGACACACTATGTATGTCTAAGTATTTATATTTTTCTTTTGCTCCCATCCATAATATCAGTTGCTTTTGGATAAAACCCAGCCTGACTTTAACAAAATACTTTTCATATTTCTAGGATTAGGCAGAAAAGAATGTTACCCGGGTACATTAATTTCAACCTTTAAGATTATAATAAGAGAGTGGAAGTCTGTGCTGCAGAGAGAATGGCCTTACTTGGAAAAGATGGTTAAATCTTTACACTTTATGCATTTTGTTTGCTTTTTTTTAATTTTGTACCTCTGACCCCCAATCACTGTTATGTTTCCACCCCTATTAGTGTCTTGTTTCATGCCTTATCATTCTTGGGGGAATGAAAGCTCTGGATTGTGATCAACATCCAGTGCAGGTTACAAAACAATTCTTTTTGGAATATCATTACACTGGCCTGGCCCCAGTGTTCCATGTCCATGCTAGGTCTACCAGCTTGTCTCTGACTCCCTCAGACTTACTCTGACATTGCTAAGGTCAGTTGTGGATCCTAATGGTGATCTGGAGGCTCACCTGTCTCAGCTTTAATCTTGTTTTTTTGTTATATGACCACGTCATTCCATGCCACTCCTCCCATGTTCATCAGTCTTCTTCAAGGGCAAATCCCTCAGTGAACCACACCTCCCCTAATTGAGTGTCATTGATCAACAGCCACCAACCTGGGATGGGCCCTTCCATCCATTTCTGCCAGTCCATTAATCACCTGAGTCACTAATCAACCCCAGGTCGACTGGGCTGTAATTGAGGCTGTATTGTTCTACGCCACTGGAGCAGCTGTGTTAGGCTTTTCCTGATGCTCTAATGCAATGCCTGAAGAGCACAAAACAGTGCCTGTTACACTGCAGGTCAATGTTCTCCATACCCATGATGCTCAGGTGAAAGACTTTACACATTTTTGAAAGTGTTGTATTCTCCAGAGCCCCTGTGAGATGCACCACTGCCCCTTCCCTCCCCAGAGGCACTCCTGTGCAAGGACAGCACTGTCTTTCTTTCAAAGGATACACTGGAACATGGAGGTGCTGATGTGATATCTTTTACTAGACCAACTTAAGTTTTAAAGCACATCCACTGGTGCAATAAAAGGCACCACATCAACTATGTGTTGTAGTGCTTTCTCTCATTTCTTATAGGGTGTTCTGTCCTATTCCTTCCCAGCAGGCTGTTTTTTCACCACAGCTGCTACTTGAACCTGGGTCATCTGCAGTATAGTCAAGGAAACCGCCCCTATGCTACGCATATGATGTTACTTTCCTTTCCATGGCAAGACAGGAACAAAAATAATCGTTTTTTTCTGGTAGGCTTTCTCCTGCCTCAAAAGGTTACACTGCCTCCTATAGCATTGCAAGAATGGAGAGTAACTTCCATGAATTTTCAGAAACATATTCTGACTGACCATGGAAACATTTGCACATGGCTATTCATATTGCAAGAAACAGCACAATAACAACATCTGTGTCAGCCGCTGCATATTTTCCAAAGCACCAAGGTGGTTCAATGGTTAAAGTGATTGTTACATGAAGGTAGGAACCTCTTATCCAGGTTTCTTTAACAGGGGAGTAGCTAGCAGGCTAATTGCAAGGCTAATCCATGTACTGGACAGTAATGAACAGTTTGTGCTTTGATGTGTCCATTGAATGTGAGAATAACAGATACAGAAACTAATAAAAGTAAAAAAAAAAAAAAAAAACAGATGGGAAGGGAAGCAGGAAAACAGAGCAGGAGGAGGATCTATAATAAGCAAGAGAGACAAGAAAAAAACACCACCTAGTACCATAAAGTATGAGACGCCTGACACTCTGAAGATGTCATTTTTCTCTCTGTCTCTGCTTTCTCATCTCATGAGTCATACTGTACTAGTCAGCAGGCCAGGACAGTTTAACAAATCACTCACTTGAGAGGGCAATTTTTGATTTATACTATTGAGGATAAAGTTGAGCCAAAGTTCATGTCTTCTCACAGTGGATCCTGTCAGACAGTTCTGCAAATGCAAAGCACAGTACTACGTTTAAGCTGAAAAGGCTTCCACATCTTTAGTGTGACCATCCTTTCCAGGGCTCAGACTAGTTCCCCTCAATCTCTGTCACAAAGTAAACATAAACAGTGAGTTCCCAACATAGTACGAGGAACCAGAATTAAACACTGACTTGTTATCTTCATCTTTGTATTTGTAGTACTCCAATATCTCTGTACAATACTTTCATCTGCATGTTATTCTATGCAGTAATGTTTGTCTTTGAAAAATATCAGAAGCCAAAAATGGTCTGATTAATAGAACAAGCGATTGCCTTACATTTCTAACAAGCTGCAGGATGTGACAAACAAAACCATTCGTGCCTGTAAATGAAATGGTCTAGTTCTGGGATATGAGGAGCCAATGCAGGAACCGGACGTGTGTAGCACCGATAATTACAACAAGGACAAAGTCAGGGGACATGTGTCACACTGATAATTACAAGGACAAAGTCAGAGGACGTGTGTCACACTGATAATTACAAGGACAAAGTCAGGGGACATGTGTCACACAGATAATTACAAGGACAAAGTCAGGGGATGTGTGCAGCACCAATAATTACACCAAGGACAAAGTCAGGGGACATGTGTCGCACCGATAATTACAAGGACAAAGTCAGGGGACGTGTGTAGCACCGATAATTACAACAAGGACAAAGTCAGGGGACATGTGTCTCACCGATAATTACAAGGACAAAGTCAGGGGACGTGTGTCACACCAATAATTACAACAAGGACAAAGTCAGGGGACATGTGTCACACAGATAATTACAAGGACAAAGTCAGGGGATGTGTGCAGCACCGATAATTACACCAAGGACAAAGTCAGGGGACATGTGTCGCACCGATAATTACAAGGACAAAGCCAGGGGATGTGTGTAGCACCAATAATTACAAGGACAAAGTCAGGGGGCATGTGTAGCACCAATAATTGCAACAAGGACAAAGTCAGGGGACATGTGTAGCACCGATAATTACAACAAGGACAAAGTCAGGGGCCATGTGTAGCACCGATAATTACAACAAGGACAAAGTCAGGGGACATGTGTCACACAGATAATTACAAAGACAAAGTCAGGGGACATGTGTAGCACCGATAATTACAACAAGGACAAAGTCAGGGGACATGTGTCGCACCGATAATTACAAGGACAAAGTCAGGGGACATGTGTAGCACCGATAATTACAACAAGGACAAAGTCAGGGGACATGTGTAGCACCGATAATTACAACAAGGACAAAGTCAGGGAATGTGTGTAGCACCGATAATTACAACAAGGACAAAGTCAGGGGACATGTGTTGCACTGATAATTACAAGGACAAAGTCAGGGGACGTGTGTCGCACTGATAATTACAAGGACAAAGTTAGAGGACATGTGTAGCACCGATAATTACAACAAGGACAAAGTCAGGGGACATGTGTCGCACCGATAATTACAAGGACAAAGTCAGGGGACGTGTGTCACACCAATGATTACAACAAGGACAAAGTCAGGGGACATGTGTAGCACCGATAATTACAACAAGGACAAAGTCAGGGGACATGTGTTGCACTGATAATTACAAGGACAAAGTCAGGGGACATGTGTAGCACCGATAATTACAACAAGGACAAAGTCAGGGGCCATGTGTAGCACCGATAATTACAACAAGGACAAAGTCAGGGGACATGTGTCACACAGATAATTACAAAGACAAAGTCAGGGGACATGTGTAGCACCGATAATTACAACAAGGACAAAGTCAGGGGACATGTGTCGCACCGATAATTACAAGGACAAAGTCAGGGGACGTGTGTAGCACTGATAATTACAAGGACAAAGTCAGGGGACATGTGTAGCACCGATAATTACAACAAGGACAAAGTCAGGGGATGTGTGTAGCACCGATAATTACAACAAGGACAAAGTCAGGGAATGTGTGTAGCACCGATAATTACAACAAGGACAAAGTCAGGGGACATGTGTCTCACCGATAATTACAAGGACAAAGTCAGGGGACATGTGTAGCACTGATAATTACAAGGACAAAGTCAGGGGACATGTGTAGCACTGATAATTACAAGGACAAAGTCAGGGGACGTGTGTGTGGCACTGATAATTACAAGGACAAAGTCAGGGGACATGTGTAGCACCGATAATTACAACAAGGACAAAGTCAGGGGATGTGTGTAGCACCGATAATTACAAGGACAAAGTCAGGGGACGTGTGTAGCACTGATAATTACAAGGACAAAGTCAGGGGACATGTGTAGCACCGATAATTACAACAAGGACAAAGTCAGGGGACGTGTGTAGCACCGATAATTACAAGGACAAAGTCAGGGGACATGTGTAGCACCGATAATTACAACAAGGACAAAGTCAGGGAATGTGTGTAGCACCGATAATTACAACAAGGACAAAGTCAGGGGACATGTGTCTCACCGATAATTACAAGGACAAAGTCAGGGGACATGTGTAGCACTGATAATTACAAGGACAAAGTCAGGGGACGTGTGTAGCACTGATAATTACAAGGACAAAGTCAGGGGACGTGTGTGTGGCACTGATAATTACAAGGACAAAGTCAGGGGACATGTGTAGCACCGATAATTACAACAAGGACAAAGTCAGGGGATGTGTGTAGCACCGATAATTACAAGGACAAAGTCAGGGGACGTGTGTAGCACCGATAATTACAAGGACAAAGTCAGGGGACATGTGTAGCACTGATAATTACAAGGACAAAGTCAGGGGACGTGTGTGGCACTGATAATTACAATGACAAAGTCAGGGGATGTGTGTGGCACTGATAATTACAAGGACAAAGTCAGGGGACATGTGTCACACAGATAATTACAAAGACAAAGTCAGGGGACATGTGTAGCACCGATAATTACAACAAGGACAAAGTCAGGGGACATGTGTAGCACCGATAATTACAAGGACAAAGTCAGGGAGCATGTGTAACACTGATAATTACAACAAGGACAAAGTCAGGACAATGACACAAGTAACACTACTGGTTACAAGCAATCTGAAAAGAGACAGACACTTAGACCATTGAAGGACAAAGCCTTCCATGCACAGATGATGTTTCTTAGCCTGTTAGAATAACTTGGCTGCCTTGTTTCCTGCTCTGTCAATCCCACTAGCTGCAGGGAAGTCCTGCTTACATGTTGGGTGGATGCCAAGTATTTCATTAAAACTCACCCAAGTTAACTCCAGATGGAATATTCATAAGTAGAATTTAACAGAGAGAGTGGTATAAGAATAATACCTATATGTTAAAGAGGTAGGACCACTTGACACACAGTCCCTTTAAAGGGGCAACCCTGGGGCAATGTTTTGTTAAGTGATTTGTTCAAAGTCATAAAGCCTTAACCCTCTGTGCCAACTGCCAACTGCCAGACATGCTCCAACATGTCAGAAAAAGTAGCTAACTTATATCATTTCACAAAACATTTCCTTAAAAAATAGTAGCTGGCACACGGAAAAGTGTCATGCCAGACCTAGTAGGGAAAACACACAAGGAATACAGTCTCCGTACTTAGCACAGGGGTTTATACATATTTGAGAAAAACAGTTTATGATTGACTCATGAAATGTCAAACACAAACCATCAAAACTCCATTCAAGAAAGCTCTGGGGCACACTTTAATGTGTGGTATGCAGAGTGGCAAGCCTATACCTCCTCAATCCCACTCATTCGGTGAATTGCGATTTAATAATATGTGTCTGACATTTTGCGAGTCAATCACAAAATGGTTGACAAACCATAATGCAAATTCAGGATAGATGCAGATGGCCTTGATCCTATTAAGGAGAGTCCAAACAATGATGTGTAACTGTTGTTTGTACCAAGAAATTAAATGACAGATAGTATGACTGAGTCTAATATATAATAAGTGCATTATTGTCCGTTCTTTCTAGTCTAAGTCAATTATGCAGACTTGGTTAAGGTTATCTGTGGCAGACACATGAAGTTAGTTAGTAAGTGCATAATATAGTTAGACACAGGGCAACTAGAGCTAATAAGGGTGGATTGTAAGTAAACTGCCTGGGCTAAAATGCTATATAACCAGCCTTATTCATGTTTGCATGTTTTAAACAGATGGCTACATAGCAAAAGCTTCCAGACTACTTTCCTTCACCTGGGCACCGTCTGAGAGCAGTTATGATTTCTTTGGGAGTTATGGAGAGGCCTATTCACAATACTGCTATAAAAACCCTTGAATGTATTAAAGAGGATATTACTGTAGCCATGTGTTCTAAGCTCAGGTTCCATTATTCTCTGTACATCTTACCTGGCACAATATTGCATATTTTTTTCTGGCTGTAATTTGAGACAGTGCCTTTGATTTTACTTCCAAAGTATTTGGTTATCAGACAGAAGGATTATGCTCATCTGCGGAGGTTCTAATGTTTAGTTTTAGCAGTTGGGGAATATAACATTTACTTGACAAAAAGATGGTATTTATTTTAATTCAGTATTAGTTGCCATTGTTTAAACCAGTTTTTCGGGGTTTGGAAAACTCTGCCTTCACAATTTGTTTTTAGTGGAACAAAGCAGGGTAGCATCATCTATGCATCATATTTCATACAGAGCACCTGAGTGGGATGTTATGCACTTCACATATAAGCTGAATGCTAGCGGAGAGCCTTAAGTCACTCTTTTATTTGCTCATCCCCATCTAATTGAAAATGACCTATCAGTGAGGGTAATTCCAGAAAGTACAGTTGTGTACACTTACCATAAATGTAGATGTCCGAGTGTATTCACTGTTGCAGTCATCACATTTAGGTTATCTGCTTGCAGTAGCCCTCAGTCAGCCTGATTAACAAAGTCTTGGGTCTTACATCAGTTGCTGTCTCTTCTTCCATGACGTCAGGTCGTCAGGGGTATAAAACATGCAGCTGACGTCATTACATCAGTTTTTCTTGCCCCAGATGTCAGGTGTCCCCTAATGGGAAGCAATTAAATCTATAAATATGCAAGGTTATATCTCCAACCAAAAAGCTTTTAAGCATTGTAAAGGAGAGAAGAGGTATAGCCAAAAGAAGTTACGGGGCTGGAGGGAGGGTAAACAGGACTGTTAACAGTGAATACACTCGAACATCTACATTTATGGTAAGTGTACACAACTGTACTATGTTCTTTGTGTTTCACTGTTGCAGTCATCACATTTGTTTAGATTCCCAAAGCTAAGGCTGGGAGGAGGAATTTAGATAGCATTAGGACCAGCTATAAGGCCCTGCAAGACTGCAGTGGCAAAGCCAGCTCTGGATTTAGAGAAGATTGGCAAATGGTAATGCTTGGTGAAAGTATGTACAGAACTCTAAGTAGCAGCTTCTAGGATGTCCCTAGTAGGTATGGCTCTGAGAAAGGCTGTAGAGGTAGATGCAGCTCTGGTTGAGTAAGGTCTGATCCCCTGTGGGATAGGTTTTCCATGTTGCTTATAGCAGAAATGAATGCAATGGCCTATCCATTTGGAGATGGTTTGCTTTGAAATAGCCTTCCCCTTTGACCCTGCAGCAAATGCTACCAGCAGTTGTTAAGATTTCCTTTGAGGTTTAGTCTATCCAAGTAGAATCTAAGTTGTCTGTGCACATCTAAGGAGTGCAGTATCCATTTCCCTTTGTTCTGTGGATTAGGAAAGAAGGTTGGAAAATGAATGGACTGATTAAGGGCCACACTGGATACCAACTTTGGCATGAAAGAGGGATTGGTCCTGAGGGGCACCCTGTCCACATGAAAGATGAAGAAAGGCTCCACTGCCATAAGGGCCTGTAATTCAGATACCCTTCTTGCTGAAGTGATTGCTGAAAGGAAAGTTGTTTTCCAAGAAAGGAATTTTAAATCTGCAGTAGCAGCTGGTTCAAAAGGAGGTAGGGTGAGTTTCTCCAAAACAAAGTTAAGGTCCCAGGCTGGAGTTGGAGCTCTCCTGGGTGGTCTTAAATTTTTGGCCCCTCTGAGGAACTGCTTGAGCAGTGGATGAGAGAAGAGGGGAGGTTCTATGTTATAATGAGCTGAAATGGCTGAGGCATGAATTTTTATTGAGGAAAAAGACAGGCCCTTGTGAAGCATCTCAGTTAAGTATTGTAAAATCTGAGGTAAATTGGGCACTGCTGTGCTCCTCCCTTGAGATTGGTTCCAGACACAGAATCTTTTTCATTTTTCAGCATAAGAGTTTATAATACTAAGTCTCCTTGCCTCTAAAATGATATCCATGACTGGTTTACTGAGGGATGGTAAAGGAGCGAGATTAAATTAGCCAGGCTGCTAGGTTCAGTGTTTGAAGCTGAGGGTGCAGAATCTGGTTCTCCTGCTGAGACAGCAGGGTAGGAGTCTGAGGCAGGTGCCACAGGGCCAACAGTGACACACTGCACAGGAGGGGGTACCAGAATTGGTGTGGCCAGTCTGGTGCAATCAAAATCATCCTTGGTTTGTCTTGTTTGATCTTTAGTAGTACAAGAAGGACAGAACATCCACTTTCCAAGCTTGTCTGTGGGGGGTCCTAGTGCAAAACTTTTCCAATTGATAGTTCTGGGGGGAAGCAAACAGGTCTATATCTGGGCTTCCCCATCTGCTTGTCAGCATGTTGAAAATCCTTGGTTCCAATTTCCACTTGTGTGGGTCCATGAGGTTTCTGCTTAGTCCGTCTGCCAGTGCATTTAGCTTTCCTGGCAGGAATTGAGCTTGTAGATGCACTTGGTAGCTCAAGGCTGTGTTCCACAATGCCATAACTAGTCTGCAGAGGGGGTAAGAACGTGTATTCCCCTGCTTGTTTATGTACCACATAATGGTGGTGTTGTCCGTCTTTACCATTAATTGTCCTGGAAGAATGTGGTCCTTGAAGGTTGTCAGAGCATTCTGTACAGCTAACATTTCTTTTTGATTGATGTGCAGGTGCATTTGACTTGGGTTCCATTTGCCCTGAATGCACTTCCCTGCCAGGTGCACCCCCCATGCACAGTCTGATGTGTCTGTTGTTAGGGTTTGGGCGGCAGGGGGTAGTGTGAATTGTAGTCCTTTGTTATGGTGGCAGGCCTCTGCCCACCAAAGGAACTCTAGGCATAGGCAAGGTATGATAGGAATCATTGCTTCTAGATCCTGAGAATGCTGACACCATAGGCTTTTAGATACCATTGTAGTTTCCTCATATGCAGTCTTGCATCTGGAATTAGACGAATGCAGGAGGCCATGAACCCCAAGGCTTGTAGTATTTGCCTTGCAGATTGCAGGGTATTTGTGGCTACTTGTTTGACGTAGGTTGTCAAGTGAATTTGTTTCTCTGGCGTGAGGAAAGCCATCTGGGAAGTTGTATTCAAGCTTTCTCCCAGGAATATAATTTATTGACAGGGTACCAGGTGTGGTTTATTTTTGTTTATGGTGTACCCCAGACAAGTTAGCGCTCTTTGTACAAAAGCCAGACGATTCAAATGTATGCCCTGGTTTTCTGTCTGAATTAGATAACTGACCAGGTATGGGTATATTTGAATATTTCTTTGACTGCAAAATGCAATGACTGGAGCTAGGCACTTTGTGAATACACTGGGCGCAGTAGATAAGCCAAAGGGCAGTGCAGAGAACTGATAGTGAGTGTAGCCTGCTTTGAAGCGTATGTATTTTCTGCATGATTCCCTGATTGGGATGTGCAGGTATGCTTCCTATAAAGCTAGTGTTGCCAACCAGGCATCTTTGCCTAGCATAGGAAGCAACTGGTAAAGATTCAGCATCTTGAATTTGGTATCACCAAAAAGGTGTTTAGAGTAGACAGGTCCAGGATAGGATGCCATGAATTGTCTTTTCTGGGTACCAGGAAAAGTCTCGAGTATAAACCATGTCCCTTTTCCTCTTCTGGTACCAAATGAATAGCCGCTATGCTTAAGAGAGAGAGTACTTGCTTTTGGGCCTCTGCCCACTGATTTGGAGGTAGATCCGGCCAACCGCTTGGAGTTGGTAATGTGTGGAAGTGAAGTCTGTATCCTTGGGACACTAAATTTAAAACCCATTTGTCCTGGGTAATGAGTCCCCAGTTCTTTGCATGAAGAGCAATCTTTCCCCCCAAAGGGGCAGTCAGTTGAGAAGTGCTTGGAGGTTTTAAAAAGAAGTCATTGAGACAGTTTACCATAGGAGGGAGTTTTATTACTCCCAGATTTGGAAGTGGAGGCCCCCACTGCTTAGTCCTGTGCATCCCCTGGGACTGAAGCCTGGGTGCTCTTCTGGACCTGGGTTTGGAATGGGAAGGTCTGGAAGAGGCAGGAAAGGACCAATTTTAAGAAGGCCAATGCCTACTAAATCTTGGAGGTTGTACTTGTAATTAATCCTTAACAGTTTGCATAGATTTAGCTTTTTCCTCTGTCTTTTTAAGAACTTCTTCTGCCTTGTTGCCAAACAGGTGGTCCTGATTTAAGGGAGCATCCAATAATTTTGCTTTAACATTATTTGGCAAGGATTGCTCCTTAAGCCAAGCATGCCTTCTAAGTACAGACCCAGTTACAGCAGCCCTGCAAGATGCCTCTAGTGAATCAAAACCACATTGCAATGTATGTTTTCCAACTTGTTCAGCAGAATGCATTAAATCCTGTAAATCTTTATTTTCAGCACAATCAGGAATCAACATCATTTTCTGTTTAAGCAATCCAGTAATATGCTGCTGATACTTTAACATATGAAACTGGCAGTTCAAGGTCCTAACGGCCAAAGTTGCAGAAGTGTATACCTTCTTACTCCATATATCCAGCGCCCTGGAGTCTCTAACAAAAGGGGTAGCATTTTTGGCAGTAGTAGCTTTAATACCCTTGGGTCCCTGTGAAATGGTTTCAGGATCCGCAGTAGGATTTTTGAAAAGGAACTTGTGAGAGTCAGGAACCTTGTAATATCTATCAGGTTTTCTGGGAGCAGGAGGTAAATAGTCAGGAGTCATGCTAGATTCCGAAAAGGCATCATCAACAATGTCCAGTATAGGAGGTACAGCTAAAGGCCTGTGCTGGGGCAGGAGTAAGAAATCCCTACACCTCTTTTTAGAATTAGAGAAATCCTGACTTTCCCATCAAAAATGCTCCCTGAGAGTATGCAAGGTTTCACCAAAAGAGAAATCCTCTGGGGGGGCAGAGGGAATAGAGTCCTCAGCATCAGAATCCTCATAGGCGGATAAGGGTAAATCACGGTCATCAGCGGTAACAGAAATTTCAGAATCCTGGTCAGAAGTATCATAAGCAAACTCAGTCCTAGGTCTCTTAGAGGGGGAAGGTTGGCTTCTCCTGATTAAAGTAATAAGGTCTTCAGCCATTCTTATCATTTGTTTTTTAGGCATAGAGGCCTGACCATGCGGTCTGGGCATCAGTTTTCTAGGCATGGTTCGAGTTTTAGGCCTTGAAGAAGAAGATGGTGCAGGTTTAATATGCAAGTCAGTAGGCCTGAATACACCCTCAGAAGCCAGTGCCTGCACAATGGCAACGGACCCAGGCAAGGTAGTGACATCTGCAAGTTCCACAGCTGAAGCATCTTGCGGCATACCGGACTCAGAATGGGTCTCAGTAGAGGCCTGTGAATCTGAAGAAGCGGGTATCAGGGGTTGCAAAATCGCTTCACTGAGTACCGGCGGACTGGTGACTGGCTTAGGAGAAGCGTCGTTGGCAGCTTTGGACCTAGGTGGCCTGTCTCTGTCTTTATCTTTGCATTTTTTCGGAATGTCGGAAGACATATCAGGATAATTGAACCGAGCACCAAAATATTTATAAGTGCAAATATACCAACGGTGGATAGTTCATGGTTTAAATAAGACACAAAACCGACAGCGAGGTACATCGTGGTCAGGGCCTAGGCAAGGAATACAGTAGTTATGAAAATCTTTACGAGGTATTTATTTTCCACAAGAAATGCAATTATTTACTTTTACTGACATCGGTTTAGAGCAAGAAAAAGTTTTCCCAATGGGGTACTTAGCTTTTAGTTGAAGACTTCAGTTCTGAAACTTGAAAATGAAAATTTCAGGAGTTGGCCGACCAGTACTTGCAAACTGCTTCTGCTTCGGGCACCGTACGGCAAGAAAGACAGATGTAATGATGTCGGCTGCATGTTTTATATGCCTGACGACCTGACATCATGGAAGAAGAGACAGCAACTGACGTTGGACCCAAGACTTTGTTAATCAGGCCGACTGAGGGCTGCTGCAAGCAGATAACCCAAATGTGATGACTGCAACAGTGACACACGAAGAACATCCACTGTACTTCATCTGGATGGAAGCCATGAGTATTATGTCTGTCTAGAAGACCTGAGGACTTTTGACAAATAGAGGAATAATCCAACAACTTCTCCACTGTAAATTTTGTCTCTAATATACTCTGTAAGAGTCAGAAGATGGCATTGACTGGATATCCTTTTCAAAAGTGATGTTGAAGGATATTTATCATCATCATCAACCCCCTTTTTTTACTTTTCTACATGTGGTTCAAATGTTGCAGGAACAGTTGTCATGCCTCTTAATTCAGTGCCACTCTCCTACATTTTTCATCAATCATGCTTAAGTCACAGGTCTTCTCTTACAAAATCCGTCCAACTAATTTGTATAAATTTGGGATATTGTTCTCAGCTTTAGGTGCTGAAAAGCTGTTGTCAGCTAAAATTGTTTGGGTTAAATGTTTAGAATGACAATTGGTCTGAATCACTAGGTTTGTTTGATAGTATTTGTTGAGTGTCTGAATTGTTAGGTTTGCTTGATAGACAGTATTTGTTGAGTGTCTAAAATCGCTATGTTTGTTTGACAGGCAGTATTTGTTGAGTGTCTGAATCGCAAGGATTGTTTGATAGACAGTATTTGCTGAGTAGAATGATGAGAAGCATTCTTCCATATGTTCTGTACTTAACCTTTTCTTATATTTCTGTTCATTAGCATTTTGAGAAGTGTTAAGGATTGTTGGGCCACTTTTATAAATTGTGATGGCATTTGGTAGATCTAGCTGCTCCATATTTTTTGTTTTACTCAGTAAGTGTGTTACAATGTGAATGCTGGTTTGATTAAATTTAAAGGGCTGTCTGGATGCAGTATTTTAAATTTTTATGGTATCTAGTAGTGGGTTGCTTTTTTTTGTTTTAATCTTTCTTGACACAGTTAGTCCCACTAGGCTAGTAGCCTCTTTTCAGGGAAAACTTTAGTTCAAAGTCCATAGGTAAGGAATAAGCTAGTTGCCTTGTGGGACATTTTCAGACTAACCAATTTCCTTTCCAAAGGTGAGAATCAAACCCTATACCTTTTGTTGGTGAGGCAAACACCATATCCATTACACCAACCCCAAATCCTAGCTCTATCCCAGGTGGCATTTATACTACTAAGGGAAATTTGGCCAGGGCAGCAGAGAGCTTCCCACTCATTGTTGTTACAAGTGGGGCCCATTTTGCAGGAACACTTTCTGTTTTCGTTCCGAGTGCAGAGATGGCCTGGAGAAACAGAAAGGCAGATGGAAACTAAAGGAGATAATGGAGTGTTGAGAGAAATGTAGGAAAAAGCAAATAACAAGACTACAGAATCTGTGCAGGATTCATAGGAGATGTGTCAAAGAAATCTGTTGATGGAGATAAGTTGTCAAATTATGGATGTATAATTATAACCCTCCAGTCAGGAGGGTTATGGGATGATTTACTTAAAGAATAAGTAATGCAGAATAAACCAGAAAATGAAGGAGTTGTTTCCTGGGGACATTATGGAGAAAATACAAAAGGAGGACACAGAAACAGTCCTTAGAAATAGCGGTGAGATGAAAAAGAAAACATATGCTGAGAAGGTACAAGGGAAAAGGGGAGTAGCAAAAATGCAGGCAGAAGAAAGTGAAAAAATGCAAGTAGGAGGTAAGGATTCAAAGTAAAGAAGACGAGAAAATGGACAGGCATGAAGTGTGGGACAATTTAATAACTCCTTTGGGTATAAAAGCACACGAAGAAAAAGCATTTATTTTTATTAACAAAGAGACATTTTGTGACATCATACCTGAGAAGACTGTAATCCATGGAAACTCAGGGGAAAAAAAGAAAATTAATGTACAAATTTGAACAGTGGTGGAAAGAGACTTTGAAAGGACATTTGAAAACCTTATGCAAAGACATACTACACACTGGAAAAGTTTATGATAAAAAGGGTGTTTATGAACTGGTGGATGAGACTGTAATACTGCTTTAAAAATAGAAAGAGAAAAATATACATAATAAATGTGGAGGGAAATATGGGTGTTGGCGATAACCCAAGCCATTTTTTTTTGTGGAAAAGAAAAAGATTCGGTAAGTTACTTTGATAAAAGAAAATGTTACACTTGTGAGGGAATGAGAAAGATGCAAAAAATATGAATTCCGATGTTATAAATGTAACAAAATTGGGCGTTTATTGATGGATTGCAAAAATGAAAATAAGAGTTAGAAAAAGAGAGAGAAGAGATTTTAGAAAGAGTGGAAACGAGAAAAACTAGATGAGAAAATAATAACGATCAATAATAATAATAACATTATTTATTGGCATTTGATTACTGGGAAAGTCTGACTGGGTAGAAGCCATTTTCAGTGGAGGCCTATAGAGAAAGCTCCAATTTAAAAACAATAATTTTACAATCTTCAAAAATAAAACAAAAACATCTGCAGTTTAAATAATTCTAATAAAACAGACACGATATAAAAAAATTGGTTAAGAAATGATACAAGTTATATGACAATCATTTAATATTCAGAGAAAATTTCGATAGTTTGTAGAGAAATAAAGATAAATTAGTCGAATACAAACTGGAATTGCAATATGAAGTGAGGAAAAAAACAAGCTTATGGTATATTTAGAGAGAAATTCAATGACAAGAATTTGACAGAAGTAATAAATTAAGGGAAGAAGGGAGAGGAAGGCGTTATAATGAATGAAAAGGTGCTTGTTCACATTTTGGGATATAGTTTTTCCTGGTTTTGAGCAAGAACAGAATCAGATCATAGATAGCAATTCTTTCAGAGTGGTTTTGAAAGATGGGAATGAAGTAAGTGATAAAGGCATAAATTACGATGTAGTAAAAAAAAATCCTTTAGTAAAATAGTAAAAGACAGAAAAAGTAAATTTAAAGGGATAAGTACAGAAGAAAAAAGGAAGGGAATGGATGGAAAATAATATATACAGCTAATGACTGGGGGTTGGTATAATGATTAAGGTGTTTAACACACAGATGCAAGATACAATGTTGGATTCTCACCTTTGGGAGACAAATTGCCAAGGTTTATAATGGGATATTAAGAAATCTAGCCTAGTCATTACTTATAAAATCATAAGTCTAAAGAAAAGGGGAAATGAAAATGTTAAAAGTGTTTTCTGTGAATGTGGATAGTACTAAGAATATAGTAAGAAAAGTAGGGATTTTGGTGTGGTGTAATACAAGTGATGTAGATGAAATTATATTAGAAGACACGATTTTTAACAAACAAAGA
The DNA here is from genome assembly GCF_019279795.1 of Protopterus annectens. Taxonomy (NCBI): domain Eukaryota; kingdom Metazoa; phylum Chordata; order Ceratodontiformes; family Protopteridae; genus Protopterus; species Protopterus annectens. Next base: position 988,772,691 of record NC_056737.1, on the reverse strand, counting down.
AACTATGGGAAGGAAAGATAATCTGGCATTTGGGAAATGAGAGATGCCCTGGAATAGCTGTATTCTGTAGAAATTCAGTAACTGTACTAGATATAACTTTAGCAAAAATTGAAAGATTAACCATTGTAGATTTGAAATGGAAAGGACAAGTATAATAGAATTATAAAATTATATGCTTATACTAATTGTACAGAAAAGGAATGTTTAATTCATCAGATTGAGACTATGTAGAGATAAATATAAATATTATAATAGCAAGAGACTTTAATTGTGATTTAAGAGTCAAACATAAAATGAAAGAAATTGAGATGAGAAAAATGTCAGAAGATATAAGATGCTGTAAGTTAAAACTTTGGGACAAAAATTCATGGACTTACAAAAAGGTTACATACAGAAATGAAGCTGATTATTTTAAATTATCAGAAGGTTTAGTTATAGGAGAAAGGGAGGTAGTTGAAACAGGATTTTCTGATCAGTTTTCAATATGACTAGAGATAAAGGAAAATGAGGAATATATAACAATCGGCAAAGCAATAAAACGTATAAATGACAAAACATGGAATAAAGATAGAAATAGATTAGTGGTACGGTTATGAAAAGATCATATTACTATCAGAATATTTTATAAAAATTGGTCTGAATAGTGGATGATATTTACAGAAAAACATATATTTTTTACAGTGACAATATGATGGGAGAAAAATATAGAAAGAAAATATAAAAGAACACATAATGCATTGGAAGATTTTTCAGAAAATAAAAATAGAAAATACTTTGATAAACAAAAGATTACATGAAAAAAATCAAGAAAAAATACAAGCGCTGTTATATAAGCAACTATATTTTTACAAGGAAAAAGAGAAGAAGTATTGAGTTACTTAAGCAGATTAGTAAAGAAAGATGGTACTGTAATGAGAGAAATAAAAAGTATAAAAGGAGAATTAGAGAGAGGTCAGGAAAAGTTTATGAATAGTATAGTACAATATGTACAAGAAATGTTTAAAGAAAAAAAAAGATGGTAGTGAACAAAAATGGAAAGTAAAAAAGTTACCAGAAAAAGGAAATAAAGAGTTGGAAAATTAGATTTCTGTAAATGAGCTAGATAAAGTATTGGAACAAGTAAATATAGATGTGGTTGTAGGACTAGATGTAGGGTATGAAATATATAAACATTTAAGGGATTGACAAAAATATTTTAAAAGATTTTGAATGAATGGTCAAATGAAATTTTTGTGTATAAAGAAGTATGTAGTGGAATACTTACATTAATATGGAATATGGAATAAGGAAGATGGAAGACAAATAACTGGAGACTGACAGCATAGGATCTTTACGAAAATAATATAAAAGAGGTCTGAAATTATGGGAAAACAGTAGAAAACATAAAACAAACTTGTCTTTTCTGGAGAACATATAATTTATCATTCAGGAAAAAAAGCTTACTTGGTAAATGCAGTAGTGGTGGGAAAATAGCCTACCTAGCATATTTATTTATATTGTCAACAGTATTTGAAAAGGAATTTTTGCAAATATTTTTCATGCATATGGGGTACTAGATTAAATACAGTAAAAAAAGCAGAGTTTTATATGTAAATAAAGAGAAAGGAGATTTGCGTTAATTAACCCAGTGGCATATGATACTTCATTAAATTTGTACAAGATGCTAAAGTGGGTAAATGAAAAAGATGAGAAATTAGTAGTAAAATTATATAAATATAGGTATGAAAAAATTTGGGGTGTGGTAAGAAAAGATTAAAAGAGAAAAAGAGTGTATAAATGAAAAAATAAAATATTACCAAGCAATATTTTTGTAGAAAATAAATATTTATAATGTAGAGAAAGATATAAAAGTAAGGTATAAGAATGTAATGATAAAACATTACTTTGTAAACTCATACGAAATCTAACAGATGAAAACAATTTAAGCTATAAAAATAAGAAGCAAATGGTGTAATCAGGAATGAGAATGTCAAGATTATTGTGGAGACTGATAATAGTCAATTATAAATATAAGATGCAGGCACATTCACCAAACACAGAGAGAAAATATTAAAGATGTAAAACATAAATTAAACAAAAAAGGAAAAAATAAAGAGAAATTTTGTATTGTTCAAAAAGAGAGAGAGAGAGAGAGACACAGTATGTTTACATTGTCAAAAAGGAGAAACTACTGAACATGTATTTTTGAAAAATAAAATAATAAAACATATGCAGAAAACTATGCAAGGAAGATTTTTTTCAAACATAAAATAAATGGATAAAATAAATATGGATATGATTAAATATGAATATTATAAGAATACAAGTAAAGAAAAATATTAAAAGAATAGATAAAAAAGTTACTTTATGTCACATGAGTTATATGGCATGAAAGAATACATGAAATTATGCTTAATGGCAAATGGATTTTAGGAATAATATTAAATGAAATCAGATAATGGTTATGGAAAAAGGAGTGAGGGTTTATTAGGGATGAAAGTTGAGTATGATTTTAAGGAATATATGTAAATATATTTGTATATCTGTATATTTGTACATCTGCGGTTATGTAAATATGAGTTTTTGTATATAAACAAAAGACCTCTACTTTTTTTGATAATTGCCAAGTAATCTTTTACATCCACTTGAACTACCACTAACTCAGGCAGGTGGGGTGTCAGTTTAACATGCCACCCAAATGACAACACACTCAGAGCTGCAGCACCCCTTATGCTGTACGTACTGCAGTCAGGCTACCTAGTTTGGGATTAGAACCCACAGTCTTCTGAATGAAAGACAAGAGGCCTGCCTGTTATACCACTGATACTACATGTCATATTTGTTATTTTAGAGGCAACCATTTCAAAATAACTGCATTATGCTGTTTCATAACTACTGTTTAATGGTGATGGTGGTAGTGGGGGACAGTTATTGGGACAGGGTTTCAGGAGTTTGTTAAAAAGGTGTTTTGTTTAACTAATACGTTTTTTTCTATAGCATTACTTTTTTGTATCTCTTTCTGAGTTCAAGTTCAGTGAAAGCAATAATAAAAAGTGAATGCAACAGAAATGTAAAAACAGTTAAATGCAGGAATTAAACATAACAAAAAGATTAAATGTATCTGAGAGCAAGACAAAATAACAATAGAATAATGTAATAACTCATCTACATATAGCATCCAGTGAATGCAAGACAGTAGCAGCCAAACTAAAACAGCGTGGAGAAAAATGTCCAAAATAAGCAAGACTAGAGACATGGCTACCATGGCAATTATAAATATGGGATACGGACACATTCGCCAAATACATGGCGAACATATTAAAGTTATAAAACATAAATTAAAAAAAAAGAAGACAGATTTTGCAGTGTCCCAAATTAGTTGTTTTTCTGTTTTTGCAATGTCCCAAATTAGTTATTTTTTTTTGGGGGGGGGGGGGTTTCTCAAATAATGACCACGCTTAATCCATTGCTATTGAGAGTTACATTTTTTTCTCACTCGAGTTCAAGGAGGCTTTTAAAATTAGTTTGTTAATGTATGCAGTTCTAGAATTTTGAAAAGTGTGTGCTGGTAATACCCAGTTGGTCTGTGAGTAGTTTGGCTTAGCTCCATATAATGAAGCCAGGGCTGATGTTACAGACAGAATCGGAAAGATTTCTTGCAGAGGTTGTCTGCTGATGTTGATACAAGTATCTACTCATTTGGGTTGGATAAGTGATAGTTTCTGTTAGGCAAATGGCTAAGGGTTTGCTTTGATTGTTCATTTTGTAAGCAGTCAATATTTATATCTGCTTCACAGGTTATTTCAGAGATAACAGTGAGAGGCTAGCTGCTACAGCTTCAAATATACTGGATTTTTTTCTGTGGGGATGAAGGGATATACAATTTGAATAGTTTGAGAGATTTATGATATCCTGTGAGGCTTTTTTTCATGGTATATACCTTTTATTGCTATGGGGGCATTGCCTTTCACAGAAAGTACAGCCAGTGAGTGTTTCTTAAGGATAGCTACTCCATCTACACTAAAACATTTAGTCAATGAAATGGCTTAAAATATAACTTTTATTATTTAAAGCAAACAAACTAGTGCCTCAACACAATATATCTTTCAAAGGTTCTAATTCTAAAACACTCACATAATAAATTAATTTTATATTAAACACTTAAGAACTGATGGCACAAAGAAACTATATCAGCTTGCACAGAAAAAACAGAAAGATAAAGAATTTTAAACAGACACTCTTCATAATGGATACCAGCAACAACCTTGGTCACCAGTCAACAGGACATCAAAGGCAGAAGGAAGGAGTACTTACAACTGCTCCTGAATGAAGAAAACCCACAGAAGCTGCACTGCCTGAAGATACAACCTAAAATGAGAGAGGAGAAGCAGCCCACTGTGGAAGTAAGAACAGCAGAAAGGAAACCGTAGTCAGGGACATCACCTGGCTCAGGTGAGGGTACAGCAGATATGATCAAGATGTTGGGAGAGATAGAGGAGAAATGGCTCCTGAAAGTACTCATAGCTGTACAGAGAGAAATGTACACCACACGACTGGATAATAAGCATACTGGTGCCAGTGTTCAAGAACAAAGAGGACATACACAAATGTGGGCAGTACAAACTCCTGTCACATTGCATGAAAGTTCTGGAGAGCATGATTGATAAATGAATATGCAGAGTAGCAGAAAGTAAGATGGGAGATGAGCAGATCAAATTCAGATCAGGGTGCAGCACAAGTGACCTGATGTTTGCAGTGAGACAGACACTAAAGTAAAAGCTAGAAATTAGGAAAGTGTCCAACTGGGCATTCCTGACTTGGAGAAAGCATATGACACTGTCCCAAGAAAGCTAATTTGGCAAGTCCTGCAGTGGTTTGAGATCCCAGAAATATTGGTAGAATTAGTGTAAGTACTATACAAGGAACCAATGACTCAAGTACGAACAGTGTTTGGTCTCACAGAGAAGCTCCCAGTGGGAGTGGGAGTGCATCAGGGTTCAGCTCTGAGCCCACTGCTGTTCATACTGGTGAAGGACTACATTAACAAACAGGTTGGAGGGGACAAATGAAAAAAGTTCCTGTATGCAGATGATGTGGCATTATAGCCAGACTCTCAGCAAGAACTTTAGCAAAGGATAGGAGAATGCAATTCCAAACTGAAGGCACATGGGATGAAACTGACCCCCACTGCATACAGCCCCTTCTCAATTCATACTTAATTCTACCCACAGAACTCTAACTCCTAATATCTTTTTTCACTACATTTCTCCACTATTCATATTTTACTCCCTCCCTTTTCCCACGTAGCTGACTCCCCTTTCTCAGATTTCACATGATTCTAACTACTCTCCTCTCTTATTTATAAATTTAAAAAAAATCTGTAAATTTCCCTCTTTTACCCAAAGCCACCACCTTTTTTCTCTTGACACTTTACCTTTTCTATCACCTGTTCTCTCTATCACCTGCTCTCTCTATAACCTTCCCTTCTGGTTCTGGTTATTGATGTACATGCTGTAGCCTGTAAGAACTAAGATTTGATATACAGTATTTTCTGTGCTCTTATCTTAAACTCTGAGTTAATTGTTATGACTTCCCCTCTAAATGGGGAATTCCTTATGTATTGGAGCTATATGAATGACTTTAACATATTGTTTTATTGCCTTTTCTGTAAATAACACCTTTTAAATTCTCATGCTACAAGTGGGAATCCAAGCATTATAATGCATGTGTATATTACCTCATGCATACTGTACTGTTTGTAAATATTATTATGGTGTATGTAATACTTTGTGGCGCTTTTCTCCCCAGGCCTCTGTTGAAAAAGGGCACAAACTCAGTCAAATATTCCCGGTCGACAAATGTCAAATAAATAAATAAATAAACTGAATACAGATAAGACAGCTGTAATGGCAGACACTGAGGGAAATCAGAACAAGCTACAAATTGATATAAAAGGAAAAATAGTGGAAGAGGTTAACAGCTTCAGCCATCTGGAAGGAGTGGTTGAGGAGAAGGAAAATCTGAATGAAGAGCTTAAACCTACAATCGGCAGGGCTGCATCCAAATGGCACAGAGTGTCAGGTATAGTGTATGACAGAAAAATGCCAAAAAAGCTGAAAAGTAAGGTGTACAAGACAGTGGTGCGACCAGTACTCCTGTATGGTACAGAAACCTGGGCAGTAAAGGCAGAACACTTGAAGAAGCTAGAGGTGATGGAAATGAAGTGTCTGAGAAAGGTGATAGGATGCACTGTGGGACAGGCGAAGAAATGAGGACATAAGAGCAGAAGCCAAAGTAGCTCCAATTGCAGAAATGGTCAAAGAGAACAGATTACGGTGGTTTGGCCACATGTGCAGAAAAGCAGAAGACAATCTGGTGAAAGAAGATTTGGGACAGTCAGAATGAAGGCAAGAAGAAACAAAAGCATCCGACAAAGACGTGGATGGGTTGTGTGACAGAAGACCTGCAAGATTAGACATAAGTGTCAAAGAAGTTAGGAGAGTGGCACTGAATATTGAATACAGGATGATGGCAACAGTTGACATGACACTCTGACCCCATGTAGAGAAAATGGGAAAAGGGGGCTGCTGATGATGATGATAATAATCATTAAACATTTAAGAAATCAGATAAGACCACAGACAATGGAAATAATTACAGCTGCATACTGAACATTTCATACGTAACTCATTATTAAGTCCATTAGAACTTAAAGTGCCAAAACTAAAAATAAAGCAAGCTTTATAAATAACAAAACATTTTAACAAATCACAATTTGAGGCATGACGTTGATTAAAATGAACAGCTACAGGATTACCTTGTGCTACATTTCTTTTATCTCAAATGCTCTAAAAAGCGTGCTCTAACTGAGCATTTAGTTTGACCTATATAATACGGGTCACAATGACATTTAATGCCATAACCTACTGCATTCTGATAACAATTTGTTGTGGATCTATCCTCCTCATAAAATGAGGAGGAACAAGATCCATATACCTACAGACATTACGTCCCTTACACACAATTCTAACTCATCATTTCATCATTTGCATGGACTAGTTTGTTCATCAGACTTAAAAATTACTATCTGACAATTTAAAATTATCTAAATTACCCAAAACATCATCACTATGCATAATGTACCAATGTTTTCTTAAAATTATAACCTTCACCCTCTTGACATGGAGCATAACGTTTTTTTTCTTGATAATCAGTCACTTTTTGAGTGCAATTCTTTGACAATAGCTACTGCACCTGCTGTATTAATCACCCATTTGGTACAAGATATTGATTATGCACCCATTTGGTACAAGATATTGATTGTGCACCCATTTGGTACAAGATATTGTATCCTAGGTAGTTGAGTCCTGATTTGTACTATGGTCTTCACCAAAATACTGCTGATGGGTCAATACTCTAAGGAATTTTACGGTTACAATACAGGTTTGTACACATCAGGCCTTCACAGGCTGCACCTGTCTATTAGGAACATGGGTGCCAAACTAGGGGTACATTTGTGATTTCCTTGTCAGTGGTTCAATTTACATTTAAATAGAGTTAGGGATGAGCTTTGCTTCACATGCATGGAAAGCCTGTTTCAGAGAAGAGGTAATCTTTGAGACATATACCTGTCCCTCCTGTTTATGTTGCAGATGAGGTTTAGGTCTTTATCTATGACTTCTTATGCTAATTGTATTGTGGAAGTGCAACAGGTCCATCAGAGTGGTATCGGTGGACGATTTGCAAGCCAGGTATAGATCATTGCACAGCAGTCTGTAGGTGACCAAGTACAGGAACAGGGATTTAAGATGGTCCTGGTAGGACTGGTTATTTACTTTATTCCCTGTATTCTTTCTGTAAGGAACCTCTCTGGTCTCTCAAGCTGTTGCAACTGTCTTGTCAGGTACATGCCAAAGGGTGCATTGTACTTGATGACTGGTCTAGTGAGAGTTACATACAGTGGAGCAATGACCTCCTTGGACCTAGAAGGCATGCCTTTACTTATAAGTTGTGAAATGTAAAATGATTTTTTCACCGCAGTGGGCACAAGGTAGTTAAAGTTCGAGTTACTGTCAACATGCTTTACCAGATTACTGACCACTGGGTCTACTTTTAGGGATGTATTATCAATGTGGTAATTTTCAGATATGGTCTTCTTTTCAAAGGGTAATTAATATGCATTTTTTCACATTGAGTTTTAGTCCATGGCTCTGGTATCAGTTTGTCTGTGTCAGAGTTCAGTTTCTGTAGGTTTCCTATGTCAATGTTTATCAGTCATTTGTGGATTCAGTGACTGTGCCTAGTTTGTAAATGTCTTCAAACCTGGTCAGAGGCCCTTGACATTTGCCCTGACTTCAGAGAAGAAGATAAAAAGGAAAGACACCAGCACCTATCCTTGTGGGATTCTGCTACTGACTAGCCTCTTTGTGGAGGTGGATTCCCCTATCATAACTTCTTGCGTCCAAGCAATGAGCCAGCTGACTATCCGTTGGGTGACACATGGGTTTACGTCTAATTTTGTACGTTTATGTACAACCCCTGAGTGAGGTGATACACTGAACACCTTAGCCAGGTTGAGGTAGGCAGCATGTACTTTTGGCCCTCATAGCCTTAGTGATCTTCTCAAAGAAGTCCATCACATTAAGTAGGCATGACCTGCCTTTGATAAAGTGCTGGGAAGGATTCAGTATCTATAAGTTTCCTATGCCACTGTTTATCAGATCCATGATAGCTATTTCCATGGCTCTGCATATGAGACTAACCAAACTTATGGGTCTGTAATACCCCCCGGTCTGGAGGGGCAACCACTGCAGTCTTCCATTCACTGGGCATGATGCCTGCATTGAGGCTATGTTCAAATATAGATTCTAGTAAGCCTGAAAAGTTTCATGCTATTATGGAGGCCTCCTGGGATATTATCAGGGTCCATTGAAGCAGTGTTCCTGACCATAGAGAGCTCAATGAGGACCTGCTCCCTAATGATAGTTGGTGAAGAAATAGTGGTGGGTATTTCATGGGGGTGACTGGGAGTAATGGGGAGGATAAAGTTGGAGCTAAATTTATCAGCCATCAGATCTGATAAATCCCCTGGCTCTGTACAGGTGGTTCCATTTAGCTATAGTTCAGCACACTGTTTGGAGCTGCCTTTAAGGTTTCTGACGTAACTGAAGTAAGCTTATTACTGTCCTTATCAGCGGAGTCCCCTGGGATGCTTGTTCAGATGGATGTGGGCATATTTACGTTGCTAAGCAACGCCCTTCTTGTTTTTGATGTTCGTTCTTTTGTTATACAGTCTAATTACGCTAGAATTCCACTAGGGTGGTTTGTTTTCAAAGGTCGTCCTATGGTTATTTTGAGTGGGTACAGCTGTATTTATGCAGCTATTTACATGATGTACATCTGTGAACATTTCTGCGGAGGAAGCTATGTTCTCATGGTTTAGGGGACTTGGAATTTTGCTAGACTGTTGCTTAGTAGAAAGTAGTTAGCTTTGGAATAGTTTTTAAATGTTAAGAGTTTAGTTGGTGTTGGGCGCTTAATATTTATTTTAAAGGAGACAGTTTTGTGGTCTGACCTAACCAGTGAGGACTTTGCATTAGGGGGACTGCATCATTCCCCATGTTTGTGAGGAACAGGTCAAGGACGTTTGTGCCCCTAATGGATGTGCAGACTAGCTGTTGAACGGTGACAGTGTTAACAAAGTATAGGAATATTTGGGCCTGCATGTTAACAAAGTACAGGAATCTCTGGGCCTGCATGTTTGAGGTTATTTAGGATTCACAGTTAATGATAGGGTAGTTACCCATGAATACTGTGCTGGGTTGAACTGGGACTGTCTGTAGTACTTTCAAGTATGTGGTATGGGCTTCCTTGGATATGGACGGGGACCTATAGCTTGCAAGGACGTGCTCTGGGACTCTGCTTGTGGCAAAGTGGATGTAGACGAAAGAATCTCAAGTGTATCATCTTTTTGACCAGTCTTGAGTGTGTTCACATTTAATGTAAATTGAGACACCTCCACCTTTTGACCCAACCTGTGCTGTAGCTGTTCTGGGATGCTCTCTGCAGTTTTAAACCAAGTTGTTAACTGCACAGATATCTATATTGTCCAACATGATAACATAACCAACATAATATGAAATTGTAATTGTGTTTTCTTTACTATGATTGTATCTGTAACTACACCATGTAATGCCATCCTAAATATTTTGATACTATGTAACCAAAGAATTTATTCCTGTTCTCCAGCAGAAAATTAAATAGTAATTGTGTTTTCTTTACTATGATTGTATCTGTAACTACACTATGTAATGCGGGGCTTTTCTCCCCAGGCCTCCACTGAAAATGGGCTCCCTGAGCCCAGTGGACCCCCCCTGGTCATCAAACTGGAAATAAGTAAATAAATACCATGAGGAGAGCTGCAGGGGCTGGAGTTTTTGTGTGTAGACTCACGGATACACCTTTAGAATATTCTGAGTTGGTTTAGCTATGTCCCTAGGTTTATCAGTTTGACTTTGTCTAAAAAAAGGCCCTATAAGGGTGGATAAGGTTTCAACCAATATTTGAAAATCTGGGGCGAGCGGGGGGGGGGGGGGGGTCTCAGGTGTAGACCATCCCTGGCAAAGCCACATGGTCTGTCTACCATATCCTTTTAAGATTAAGAAGTCTGGGTTGCACAATTCTACAGATGGAAGTCACTGATCTATCTGCTGTAACTATTTATGATGTTTAGACTTATGATTGTTAAACCTTTTACTTGTTTACATGTTTTCATTAAGTATTAAGTATGAATAGTTACTTTATCTAGTAGGGTGTTTGGGGATACCATTGATTGTAGGTCATGTTATTGTAATATTTTGGTGGACCTTGATTTTGATAGATATCACCTAGAGTTGGACAGTCAATTTATTTCTTTTTTTATTTGTTCAGAATTTATTTGAAGGTGGTGCTGGTTTTGCTCTCTATTTAAGTATGTTGTCGGGACTGAGAATTGTGTGTTTAATTTGAGTGGTTATACTGAAGTTACTGAAATTAATTTCGTGTCTCTGTTGATTGCAACCAGAAATAGCATTTAACTAGCAAGAGAACTTCAACACTTAAGCACCTAAATATTTTTATAGTTAGTTTGTGACATACCAAGCACTTTGCATTTTTAAGTGTCGGCAGCAAGTTTTTTTCATGTTATTGTATGTAAAATGTAAGCATAATATACTTTTCAAATTATTGTACATAAATTGTAAATATAGCATATTTATATTCTTTAAAATAAGGGTGATGATGTGGCATGCGTGGTTACTTGTGAAATTAGTGAGTGTGTCTTTAAGAAAGGTACGGGTAATGAGATAACTGGTCACATGATGAGTCAACGAATGATGTTGCTCTACAGTAAAGCTTCTCTTGGTAAACAGCTCCATGTGTTACACCTCTGTTAACAATGTATCTTCTTAAAAGCAATAAACATATACGACAGCATGTAATGCAAGAGCCGAAATATTATGAATCCCATTGTTGCAACAGATCTGCCATGTAGGGTTAACTACTTAGAATCTCCTCAGTCCACATATGGCACAGTGACACACCTATTATGCCAGACACTCAGGCATACTTCAATGCTCACATTCCAAATTTTTTGTGCTGTGCCTTACACAAATCACTAATACCTATATTTGGAGCAGAGATGACTTTAAATTTTATTTATTTATTTATTTCACTTTGATTACCGGGGAGGTCCACTAGGCTTGGGGGCCCGTTTTCAGTGGAGGCCCAGGGAGAAAAGCTCCACAGATAAAAGTTTATTAACATGAAAATTTCAAAGATAGTTTGCAATACAAACAACAGGTTTCTTCAAAAAGAATAAAGACAAACAATTTAAATTTTGTTTGGGAGAAACAAACAAGCATATAGCATAATAGCTAGATTTTACTATTTAGTTACATATACGATCTGCAGTTGAGAGTGAGGTTAGGAAGGTAAGAAGGTTAGCCTGGAGTGAAGGGGGAGGAGAGTTTGAGAGGTATGGGCTGAAGAGTACAGATGCATTTCCTGTTTAGGTAGAGGTAGGAATGAAGTTGAGTTTTAAAGTTATTATGGTTGTTACAGGTCTTTAGAGAGGAGGGCAGAGCATTCCATTTTTTTAGCTAGGGTAAAGGATAAGAGAAGCTGACCAGCTGGGCGCTTGGGTTTTTAACGGTGATCAGGTTTTGGTGAGAAGATCTAAGGGATCTGAGGGGGGTATATGGTTGTAGTATATTGGATAGTGTAGGGCAGTTAGTGGGTTGGAACAATAATTTGTGGGCTGTGGTGATTTGGAGAAAGTCAAGTTGATTGGGGAGTTCAAGCCAGTTTAAAGAGTGAAGGGAGATGCAGTGATGAGAGGAGGATTTGGCATTGGTGGCAAATCTGGAGATTTTGTTGTAACATACTTCCAGTTTGGAGGTAAGTGTGGAAGATACATTAGTGAGCAGAGGAGCACCGTACATAAGAGGGGGAAGGAGGTAGGTAGAGGCAAGAGTTAGTCTGGTGGAAGGAGAGAGGAAGTGGTTGTTTCTGTAAAGTATGTCAAGTTTTATGTGTATTTTCTTGATGTTTAGCTGGATATGAGGGTTAAATTTTAGTTGATCGTCAATTGTGACACCAAGAGGTTTGGCAGAGGGTACGATCTTTACAGAGGAGTTGTTAAGGCTGGTAATTTGAAGTGAGTTTTTATCAAGAGGGGAGGATTTTGAGGGGGAGAATAGAAAGATCTTAGTTTTGTTGGCATTTAGTGAGAGGTGATTTTGCAGCATCCAGTTTTCGGTGGTTGAGAAGGCATTTTGTGTCGAAATTGGAGCTCTGTTAGGTTAGTGGCGCAGCAGATCAAAGTGGAATCGCCAGCGTATTGCACAATTTTGGTGTTAGGAATGGCTTTGTGGAAGTCATTAATAAAGATATTGAATAGCAATGGGCCAAGTATGGAACCTTGGGGTACTCCAGTGGGGATAGGAAGGAAAGTGGAGGTGGCTTGGCCCCATTTCATGGCTTTGAACCTGTTTGAAAGACAGCTAGAGAACCATGAAAGAGTTTTTTGGGAAATGTTGGGATCAGAGAGATGGTTTAGAAGGTGTATGGGAGATGGTATCAAATGCTTTGGACAAGTCCAGCAGAACAGAGGATACCATATTACCAAAATCACAGGCTGACTTGACAGAATGTAAGAAGGAGAGAAGGGCGGAGTTAGTACTGTGTCCTTGGTGGAAGCCGTGTTGGGTAGGAGAGAGTAGCTGGTGTTTGATAAGGAATGGCAAGAACTGCAGGTGGATGCATTTTTCAAGAATTTTGGAGATAGGGAGAGAATGGCTCCCACATTATGCCACTAGTTTTTACTAAATAAATATATATCAATGCATTTCTAATTGATATACCTTCTTATAATAGTGAGTACATTAAAATCATGTGGGGGGCTACGTCCCCCCACACCCCCCATTGTGGGGGGATGTGCCCCCACATACCCCCTTATTTAATATTCTCACTCCAGGGTTGCACTGCAGTGGGGCAGGGGCTATATTCCATTTTTGACCAAATGAACTTCGACCAAGTGAGCTTTCAGTCAAGTGAGCTTTCAGTGAAGTGCAATGCCTGGTATCATTTTCGACTAAGTATAATTCGACCAAATGTATGGAATCCATATATATATATAAATGCATCCATATATTCTGGCTCATTTGCCAGTTCATCAAATAATTACTCGACCAAATTCATGGTCATTATAGTAACACCTATATATATATATATATATATATATGTATATATATATATATATATATATATATATATATATATATATATATATATATATATATATATATATATATATATATATATATATATATATATACACACACACACACACACACACACACACACACACTTATATATATAAGTGCCCCCATGGTTCTTCTAAATTTTTCTGTGAAGGTTTTTTTACCACTGTACCAGTGTAGTTCTACTGTGACTGGGAATTGTGTTCAATTTTATTAGGTGAATGCACTGGTTGTTTGGGGTTTATGATGTATTAGTGGTGAGGGGGGTTGCTTTGCAGAATTTTCATTGGAAGTTTTTGGATGACTACTGGTGCATTTCAAAGTGGGCTAAGTGAATTGTGTGTTATGGGAAATTTTTCGCTTTTTTATGTTTATGTAACTACAGATAGATAGATAGATAGATAGACAGATAGAGAGGTAGATATTTTTTACCTAAGACCTGGGAAACCTGGGGTATGTGGAGACTTAATTTCCACACAGGGAATGCAGGAGTACTTCCTCCTTAGAAAAAAAAAAAACATTTTATAGTATATATTGCTATGGCTAGAGGTTTTTCCTGTGTCTGTTGTTTAATGTTTTCTGTAACAAAGCACTCACTTTATATTATATTTCCTATGGTTTATTAGCTTTATGTTTGTTTACTGTATTTTGCTGTCAAACACTGCTGATGTACTAATTTCTACATCTTTCTAAATAAATGGTTAAACAACTCTAAAGCCAAGTAGATGGTTAGATGTGTTTACTACTGTATGATATACGTCTTAACATTCAGGCAGAATAATTCAATAAAATCTGGCTTACACAGCAAGTTGCCTTGGTGAAACTCTACAACCAAATGTTACACAAACTCATTAAACAGCTGTAATATTAAATTGTAGGCAATTTCTAGAGGTGTATTAAAATATTTGCTCTGGCAACTGATTACAAGATGTTCACTTTTGTGTATAAGGAATATTAGAATTTGGATTTATTTTTAGCTTTCTTTTAGTTGTGTCAGCAGGGTGTTCGTGTACCAAGTCAGTCAAAAGAGTCAAGTTGTATTTTGTCACTGCAAAAACTATTTCAGTAAGCAACAGATCCATATAAAAACATTACTAAATTAAATAAAATGTACTAGTTTTATGCATCTCATTTGCAACTTTACTAACAGAAAAACTATTGTCTTGAGAACAATTGCTCTTCTTGCTGAGTGAGATAGTGGTTTCTGGCATACTTCTAAATTAAGTCTCAGTGGACGTGTGCAATCGCCCACAAGGGACTCAGGGGACTGCACTCTCAAAAACTCACAAAAGAAAACTGTTTACTGTATGGCATTTTTTCTTGATAAAACCACTTCTTGGTGAAAACGTTTTGCATTCAGACAACTTAAGTCTCGCTTAATTAAATGACTTGAGAGATAAGCTCCAGTAACACTCGGTACAAGGCTTTAATCAGAAAAAAATGGCTTTTGTTTAACTTATAGACAGATATCCAGTGTGTAAGAAAGCAGTTACGACCAACAAGGGAATTTCTTGGTCATCAAAGGGAAACAAATTATATTTACAGTACTTCAATGTTTAGTATTAATGATTGATGACAAACAGCATTTAATTATTTAAGTTTAAATTTGAAATAGATTTACTATCAGGCCCTGCAGGCTGATTTATAGTCGATGTGACTATCATGTTTTAAAATAATAAGGATGTGGATATAATTGTTTTGGATAAAAGGTGGTACTGGATCATTTTTCCCAGTCCTCAGCAAGTCAGGTCTTGGACTTTTACTTTACGTTTGCAGATAGATACAAACAACACACTGGTGGACATACTAAAATATCTGCTGGGCTCATACAATTGTCAAACTAATAAAACCGGGTGAATACTGAAATGTCTAAGCTCAGTCTAAGTTCAATGCATCTAAAGCCATTTAATCTAAAACAAATCAACAAAAAAATTAAAAAAAGACAAAAAAAATGACAGTGTTTTTTGCAGAGTCAAATCCCCAACATCCTACCCCCTCCCCACCAATTATACACTCCAAAACCAAAGTCTCATAACAGTGAGGAAACCAGCAAACTCTCACCACCCAGTTTTGTGCAATCTCATACAGACCACCCACATAGCAGCATACTTACTATCACGAAACTAAACACACATGGTCAAAATACATTATTTGATATAATAAACATTGAAGTAATGCTGAACATCTAAAATTAGACCAAATGAATGGAATCCTAACAGAGAGTAGAACTAGTGAAGCTTTTTTGAGTGACCCTTTATTCCATGAAAACTGTGCACAAAACAATACTAACAATATCAACGCACTGTTTTGCCTTTCCTATATATTTTTTACTTACATTTCTGACTGGGAAAAGCCAACTTGGCAAAAAAAATGTTAGTGGATTCCAGGAGAGAAAAATCGCCCCACAAAAATGATACAATGTTATACAGAAGCAATAATGAACAGATAAATTCTCTACTGCTAAGATGGTTGATTTTAGTTTGCACAGATATTTTTTATAGTGGTTGTTGGGACGGGATAGAAACTAAACTGAGTTAGAAGAGAACAGTGTGTCAAAATGGAAATTAAAATGGGATGTGATTCTGTCTTTCTTGTTGTTTGTTGTTGGTGAGAGTGTGGGATAGGCCAGGTATAAGAATATATATATAAATAAAGACACACACACACACACACACACACACATGTATACACACACACACACACACACACACACACACACACACACACACACACACGCACACACACACACACACACACACACACACACACACACACACACACACACGCACACACACACGCACACACACACGTATACACACACATACCCCCCACACACACACATTCTTATTCAATACCTCTCCCATACCCAAAATTAGGGGCAGATTTTAAATACTGCTCTTAAAGACTTAGAAAGTTACTAGAATAGCAGGTTATGGCTTAGCGTACATTTTTGAAGGATATATAAAGTCTGAAACTGAAATGTGTGTGTCATTAATTAGTGGCCTCAGTCCTCAGTGATCTGTGAAAAAAAAACACCAAATTTATAGGCAACAGACTAAAAATATGAGGGAAAAATCTGAACATTCTGCAAAAATCTTGACAGTTGGGAGGTGCTTATTCTCACGACTATTTTCTCAGGAACAGGCCAACAACCAGAATAATACAGCATGAAATACAACTGCTTTGATTTCTTCTTTTTAACCGTTATCCATGGATATTGCAAAATATCATAAAATAATATTTATTTCCTTGCTAAAATGTTCCATTTGAGTTCACCTGTGAAGCATCTCATTGTGTTTTCCGAAAAACATTGACCAGTCTGACCTGAATGCACAAAGCTGTGATCAGAAGATAAGAAACGCTATAATGGTAGTATCAAAAAAATGTATCACAAGGAAATGGAATTCAACTATCAGTCCAACTTTCGAGGATTTTCTAACTCTATTGAAAGAGGTAGCTTTGTTAGAAATCAAAGTTAAGGAAATGAAAATCTTTCCTAGGAAAAGGACCAACAATCCTTGGGAGAAAGTTCTCTCCCTAACTGAGACACTCAAGATGGTCACAAATTAACCTACATAAGAAGAGAAGTCGTAAGGAATCATCATTTATTTGTCCAACTGTTTGTTTAATAATGTATAGTGTCTGTATATGCAATAATGATTTGTACTTCTGACTGTGGTGGTGGTGCTGCGGTAGCATTGTCGCCTCATAGTAAAGCATTGTCCCGTTTGATTCTCAGCTAGAGCGTCTTCTGTGTGGAGGCATACGTGAATGGGGCATGCCTTCGTTGAAGGTTGTGCATCAGGGCTGGTAACCCGGTACGTAAAAATCCACTACCAATCATTAGCGGACCGGAGTTCCGCTGTGGCGACCCCTAACTGGGAAAAGCCAAAAGACACAAAAATTTACAACTAACCTGAGGCCTATGTACATTTGTAAATAGTTACTTAACTTAAATATTTGATTTACAAAATCCATTAACTATTGTTTGTAAAAAATTCTTTCAATAAAATTATTTGAACAAAAAAAAAAGAAAAGAAACAGTCATTTTTATTCAAACGGTGCTCAATGTAGGGGTAACTACCCCTACCCCTCCTCATAGCAGGGTTATACCAGCCATATCCTACACTGCTTAACATAATCACCCCAAGGATGCTGATAATCTGAGAAAAGACAAGTACTTGTTTACAGCACGTAAGCAATACGGAGCTGCATTTTCTTTCTTCAGTGAATGTGTAGGAGTTTGACATTTTCAAAACACCGCTCATGTTTGCAAAGACTGAGAGACTATATTTTGCCAAAAGTAACAAGTCCCCATTTGCTATGTGTGTCATCCTTTCTGACTCTTGAGTATCTCTACCTTTGTACCATTATACTGTTCTTTTTGCATTTCCTGTTGAAAAGTAAATATTATTTGCTATGGTTATTCATTAATACCTTTGTATAAAAGAGTCACAATCTCTTTTTCACAATTTCTGCACTGCACTAAGTATTGTTTACATAACTGGCTACACATAGTAAAAAAAAATAAATAAATAAATAAATATATATATATATATATGCTGTTTTTGGATTTTACATTATTTCTACTGCTGTCTTTGTCTTGTACATTGCTTTTATTAGTGTGATACAGTTAAATAACAGGTCAGTAGAAACTTTACATGGACTCATTGTAATAGGTTAAGCACTTTTGTTTACAATAATACAAGAACTTCATCAGAACTAACAAACAATGACCTCACTTTCTTATGTAAAGTAGAATAGTCACATGATCACATTTACTGTTTTAAACCAAGACAAATTGTACAAAATAATTTAATATCACATAAAAAGTTATAAACTTTTTTGTGGGAGGGTGGGGGGGTTGGTATAATGGTTAAAGTGTTTAATTCAGAGATAGAAAGCACAGGGTTAGAGTCTCACCTTTGCAAGGGAAATTAATGATGCTTAAACTAACCCAAATGGGTAGCTAGCCTGGCACTTATCTATAAAAAGATTAAGTAGCAATGTGAAAAATATTATATATTTAAAAATGCAAGAATAACATTTTTGCGTTGTTGTTGTAATGAATAGCAGAACCTGATTGGCAGCTCAGTTGCTCTGCTGATCTTGTCATTAACAGTTTGTACCATTGGCATGTCCTATTCTAGCTATGGTACTCATATTTCCCACTATTATTTAAGGAAGTCACACCAGTGCAGATACATATGATAACACTGCACCTGTCCGCAAACCTGTACAAGCCTCAGCAATGTACTTTGTTAAGTACAAATACAGTACAGACAATAGGATCACAGAAAGTGTTAAGGACACAACATGTGAGTGCACATTCTATGGCAAATTCTGGAGTTCAGACTGAAAGTTTTTGTATTTGTAGCCACTGAATTAATTCAGCTTGTGGCAAATCAGTGATGACTGAATTCATTACATAATGACAGGCATTGGAGTTTCAGACTTTGTATCCTTCAGAAAAAGCACTGTAACACAAAACTTTGTATTCTAGAAACTTTATAAGTTTATAAGAGCAGTATTTAAAATTTGTCCCTATTTTTGGGCCTTTGTCCTCCCATTATTTTTGGCTTTGTCCAGATTTTTTGTGTCATGAGGTTGAGGGCTGTGCCATAGATCCTTGAGAATGCTGGGAAGGGACAATGCTGGTGCACATATCCTGTTATACAATAGGAAATGCTGGTGCACATATCCTGTTATACACTAGGAAATGCTGGTGCACATATCCTGTTATACACTAGGAAATGCTGGTGCACAAATCCTGTTATACAGTAGGAAATGATGGTGCACAAATTCTGAAGCATGATGGAATGCGGTGGCAGTAATAATGCAGCAGTAGTGTGCACATCCTACAAAATACAAGGCATCTGGCAATACTGCTGACAAAGGTGGTGGTAACTGTCCATCAATCTAGTCATTTTCTTGGACATGTAAGCATTACTGATGACGTGAAAGCTAATGCCTTGACTTATCATTATAGAGGAAAAAAATGTTTTTAATGTTTCAAGTTCCCCAAAACATCAAACCTGATATGAGTTTAAGTCATAAACGCACTTCACAAACGAGTATATAAAAAACAAATAAAAAAGCAAACACAGCACCACTTAGTTTATTATACAATGTCGATTTAAGTATTATCATCTAGAAGACTTTAAGTTCTGAAGAAGCTTTTTTAGATGAAAGTGCTTAACTAATACTGTGTAATAAACTGATAAGCACCATGTGCATCTTGGAATGCTTATTTGTTTTGTATGTGTTGTAGAGTTCGCTTAAAAATGAGAATGTTGCCTTTACCATATACTTTATTTTGCCTACTATTTTATGTATCTCGCAGCCTGACAAATTGGTGCAGAATTACCTATAAACACAGTTGTGTTTTGCAGTATGTCACCTTATACTGTATGTTAAATGCCACACCACTGCTAGAGGCAAGGGTAAATAAGTCTGGAAGGGGCAGTGCAAGTTCTACTTTCATTTCTGAGAGTATCAAAAAGAGATGTGTTCCAAAACTGAAAGGAAATTCTAGAAGGAATGCTAAGCTAGCATTAAATAACACTGAATAAGAGCAAAAATAAATCTTGTCAGGCTGCAGTTCTTCAACGCTTCCAAGAAAGTCTGCACAAGCAGCTTGTGGAGCATGGAAACTTGTTTCTACAGGAAACAGTACAGAAATAAAACCTTCTTATCAGTCTGCCCAGCATTGTACAGGTTCCACTCCCACATTACAGGGGTGCCTCATACGGTACAGAAATAAAACCTTCTTATCAGTCTGCCCAGCATTGTACAGGTTCCACTCCCACATTACAGGGGTGCCTCATACGGTACAGAAATAAAACCTTCTTATCAGT
The DNA here is from genome assembly GCF_019279795.1 of Protopterus annectens. Taxonomy (NCBI): domain Eukaryota; kingdom Metazoa; phylum Chordata; order Ceratodontiformes; family Protopteridae; genus Protopterus; species Protopterus annectens. The sequence goes on along the minus strand of NC_056737.1, from coordinate 988,752,056 downwards.
CTGCCCAGCATTGTACAGCTTCTACCACCCACGTTACAGGGTTGCCCCATACAGTATGGAAATAAAACCTTTTTATCAGTCTGTCATGTCTCCCATTGTACAGCTTCTACCTCCCACATTATAGGGGTGCCCATACAGTACACAAATAAAACATTCTTATCAGTCTGTCTAACATTGTACAGGTTCCACCTCCATGTTACAGGGGTGCCCCATAAGCTACAGAAATAAAAGATTCTTATAAGTCTGTCTACCATTGTACAGGTTCCACCTCCATGTTACAGGGGTGCCCTATAGGCTACAGAAATAAAACATTCTTATCAGTCTGTCCCCCATTGTACAGGTTCCACCTCCATGTTACAGGGGTGCCCCATACGGTACAGAAATAAAACATTCTTATCAGTCTGTCCCCCATTGTACAGGTTCCACCTCCATGTTACAGGGGTGCCCCATACGCTACAGAAATAAAACATTCTTATCAGTCTGTCTACCATTCTACAGGTTCCACCTCATGTTACAGGGGTGCCCCATACGCTACAGAAATAAAACATTCTTATCAGTCTGTCTACCATTGTACAGGTTCTACCTCCATGTTACAGGGGTGCCCCATATGCTACAGAAATAAAACATTCTTATCAGTCTGTCTACCATTGTACAGGTTCCACCTCCATGTTACAGGGGTGCCCCATACGGTACAGAAATAAAACATTCTTATCAGTCTGTCCCCCATTGTACAGGTTCCTCCTCCATGTTACAGGGGTGCCCCATACGGTACAGAAATAAAACATTCTTATCAGTCTGTCCCCCATTTTACAGGTTCCACCTCCATGTTACAGGGGTGCCCCATAAGCTACACAAATAAAACATTCTTATCAGTCTGTCTACCATTGTACAGGTTCCACCTCGATGTTACAGGGGTGCCCCATACGCTACAGAAATAAAACATTCTTATCAGTCTGTCTACCATTGTACAGGTTCCACCTCCATGTTACAGGGGTGCCCCATACGCTACAGAAATAAAACATTCTTATCAGTCTGTCCCCCATTGTACAGGTTCCACCTCCATGTTACAGGGGTGCCCCATAAGCTACACAAATAAAACATTCTTATAAGTCTGTCTACCATTGTACAGGTTCCACCTCCATGTTACAGGGGTGCCCTATAGGCTACAGAAATAAAACATTCTTATCAGTCTGTCCCCCATTGTACAGGTTCCACCTCCATGTTACAGGGGTGCCCCATACGGTACAGAAATAAAACATTCTTATCAGTCTGTCCCCCATTGTACAGGTTCCACCTCCATGTTACAGGGGTGCCCCATACGCTACAGAAATAAAACATTCTTATCAGTCTGTCTACCATTCTACAGGTTCCACCTCATGTTACAGGGGTGCCCCATACGCTACAGAAATAAAACATTCTTATCAGTCTGTCTACCATTGTACAGGTTCTACCTCCATGTTACAGGGGTGCCCCATATGCTACAGAAATAAAACATTCTTATCAGTCTGTCTACCATTGTACAGGTTCCACCTCCATGTTACAGGGGTGCCCCATACGGTACACAAATAAAACATTCTTATCAGTCTGTCTACCAGTGTACAGGTTCCTCCTCCATGTTACAGGGGTGCCCCATACGCTACAGAAATAAAACATTCTTATCAGTCTGTCTACCATTGTACAGGATCCACCTCCATGTTACAGGGGTGCCCCATACGCTACAGAAATAAAACATTCTTATCAGTCTGTCCCCCATTGTACAGGTTCCACCTCCATGTTACAGGGGTGTCCCATACGCTACAGAAATAAAACATTCTTATCAGTCTGTCCCCCATTGTACAGGTTCCACCTCCATGTTACAGGGGTGCCCCATACGCTACAGAAATAAAACATTCTTATCAGTCTGTCTACCATTGTACAGGTTCCACCTCCATGTTACAGGGGTGCCCCATACGGTACAGAAATAAAACATTCTTATCAGTCTGTCCCCCATTGTACAGGTTCCTCCTCCATGTTACAGGGGTGCCCCATATGGTACAGAAATAAAACATTCTTATCAGTCTGTCCCCCATTTTACAGGTTCCACCTCCGTGTTACAGGGGTGCCCCATAAGCTACACAAATAAAACATTCTTATCAGTCTGTCTACCAGTGTACAGGTTCCACCTCAATGTTACAGGGGTGCCCCATACGCTACAGAAATAAAACATTCTTATCAGTCTGTCTACCATTGTACAGGTTCCACCTCCATGTTACAGGGGTGCCCCATACGCTACAGAAATAAAACATTCTTATCAGTCTGTCTACCATTGTACAGGATCCACCTCCATGTTACAGGGGTGCCCCATACGCTACAGAAATAAAACATTCTTATCAGTCTGTCCCCCATTGTACAGGTTCCACCTCCATGTTACAGGGGTGTCCCATACGCTACAGAAATAAAACATTCTTATCAGTCTGTCCCCCATTGTACAGGTTCCACCTCTATGTTACAGGGGTGCCCCATACGCTACAGAAATAAAACATTCTTATCAGTCTGTCTACCATTGTACAGGTTCTACCTCCTTGTTACAGGGGTGCCCCATACGGTACAGAAATAAAACATTCTTATCAGTCTGTCCCCCATTGTACAGGTTCCTCCTCCATGTTACAGGGGTGCCCCATATGGTACAGAAATAAAACATTCTTATCAGTCTGTCCCCCATTTTACAGGTTCCACCTCCATGTTACAGGGGTGCCCCATAAGCTACACAAATAAAACATTCTTATCAGTCTGTCTACCATTGTACAGGTTCCACCTCGATGTTACAGGGGTGCCCCATACGCTACAGAAATAAAACATTCTTATCAGTCTGTCTACCATTGTACAGGTTCCACCTCCATGTTACAGGGGTGCCCCATACGCTACAGAAATAAAACATTCTTATCAGTCTGTCTACCATTGTACAGGTTCTACCTCCATGTTACAGGGTGCCCCATACGCTACAGAAATAAAACATTCTTATCAGTCTGTCTACCATTGTACAGGTTCTACCTCCATGTTACAGGGGTGCCCCATACGCTACAGAAATAAAACATTCTTATCAGTCTGTCTACCATTGTACAGGTTCTACCTCCATGTTACAGGGGTGCCCCATACGCTACAGAAATAAAACATTCTTATCAGTCTGTCTACCATTGTACAGGTTCCACCTCCATGTTACAGGGGTGCCCCATACGCTACAGAAATAAAACATTCTTATCATAGGTTCATAGGTTCATACTAGGCTATCTGCCCTAGGGCATTTATAAGCCTAGCCAGAATGTGTTTGGCTTTCGCCACCCATTTTAAATTTATTTTGCTATGCCCTTTTTCGAGGTTAGTATACTGTGCCTCTATCTAACAGTGACACAGAAGTGATACCGGGTAAACCTCGATCTCCCATCCACTCATCAAGATTCCTCTTGAAGAGAGTCAATGAGGGACTCTGCCTAACCTGGACTGGGATTTTATTCCAGAGTGAAGGGAGCCTCTGGGTTATGAATCTGTCCCTCCAGCATGTCCTATTTATTTCAGTGCTGAGGTTCAAGTCTCTCGAGCGCGTAGCTCGATGGGATTTGGATTTTCTGAGGTGCAGCATGTCCATTAATTCCGGGTTGGACATATCAGTCTGTCCCCCATTGCACAGGTTCCTCCTCTATGTTACAGGGGTGCCCCATACGGTACAGAAATAAAACATTCTTATCAGTCTGTCCCCCATTGTACAGGTTCCACCTCCATCTTACAGGGGTGCCCCATACGCTACAGAAATAAAACATTCTTATCAGTCTGTCTACCATTGTACAGGTTCCACCTCGATGCTACAGGTGTGCCCCATACGCTACAGAAATAAAACATTCTTATCAGTCTGTCCCCCATTGTACAGGTTCCACCTCCATGTTACAGCGGTGCCCCATACGCTACAGAAATAAAACATTCTTATCAGTCTGTCTACTATTGTACAGGTTCCACATCGATGTTACAGGTGTGCCCCATACGCTACAGAAATAAAACATTCTTATCAGTCTGTCTACCATTGTACAGGTTCCACCTCCATGTTACAGGGGTGACCCATACGCTACAGAAATAAAATATTCTTATCAGTCTGTCTACCATTGTACAGGTTCCACCTCCATGTTACAGGGGTGCCCCATACGCTACAGAAATAAAACATTCTTATCAGTCTGTCTACCATTGTACAGGTTCCACCTCCATGTTACAGGGGTGCCCCATACGCTACAGAAATAAAACATTCTTATCAGTCTGTCTACCATTGTACAGGTTCCACCTCCATGTTACAGGGGTGCCCCATACGCTACAGAAATAAAACATTCTTATCAGTCTGTCCCCCATTGTACAGGTTCCTCCTCCATGTTACAGGGGTGCCCCATACGGTACAGAAATAAAACATTCTTATCAGTCTGTCCCCCATTGTACAGGTTCCACTCCCACATTGCAGGGGTGCCTCATACAGTACAGAAATAAAACTGTTTTATCAGTCTGTCTCCCTTTTACAGCTTTTACCTCCCACAATACAAGGGTGCCCCATACAGTACAGAAAAAACTTTATCAGTCCGTCCCCCATTGTACAGGTTCCACCTCCATCTTACAGGGGTGCCCCATACGCTACAGAAATAAAACATTCTTATCAGTCTGTCTACCATTGTACAGGTTCCACCTCCATGTTACAGGGGTGACCCATACGCTAGAGAAATAAAACATTCTTATCAGTCTGTCCCCCATTGTACAGGTTCCTCCTCCATGTTACAGGGGTGCCCCATACGGTACAGAAATAAAACATTCTTATCAGTCTGTCTCCCATTTTACAGGTTCTACCTCCATGTTACAGGGGTGCCCCATACGCTACAGAAATAAAACATTGTTATCAGTCTGTCTACCATTGTACAGGTTCCACCTCGATGTTACAGGGGTGCCCCATACGCTACAGAAATAAAACATTCTTATCAGTCTGTCTACCATTGTACAGGTTCCACCTCCATGTTACAGGGGTGCCCCATACGCTACAGAAATAAAACATTCTTATCAGTCTGTCTACCATTGTACAGGTTCCACCTCCATGTTACAGGGGTGCCCCATACACTACAGAAATAAAACATTCTTATCAGTCTGTCTACCATTGTACAGGTTCTACCTCCATGTTACAGGGGTGCCCCATATGCTACAGAAATAAAACATTCTTATCAGTCTGTCTACCATTGTACAGGTTCCACCTCCATGTTACAGGGGTGCCCCATATGCTACAGAAATAAAACATTCTTATCAGTCTGTCCCCCATTGTACAGGTTCCTCCTCCATGTTACAGGGGTGCCCCATACGGTACAGAAATAAAACATTCTTATCAGTCTGTCCCCCATTGTACAGGTTCCACCTCCATGTTACAGGGGTGCCCCATACGCTACAGAAATAAAACATTCTTATCAGTCTGTCTACCATTGTACAGGTTCCACCTCCATGTTACAGGGGTGCCCCATACGCTACAGAAATAAAACATTCTTATCAGTCTGTCTACCATTGTACATGTTCCACCTCCATGTTACAGGGGTGCCCCATACGCTACAGAAATAAAACATTCTTATCAGTCTGTCTAACATTGTACAGGTTCCACCTCCATGTTACAGGGGTGCCCCATACGCTACAGAAATAAAACATTCTTATCAGTCTGTCTACCATTGTACAGGTTCTACCTCCATGTTACAGGGGTGCCCCATACGCTACAGAAATAAAACATTCTTATCAGTCTGTCTACCATTGTACAGGTTCCACCTCCATGTTACAGGGGTGCCCCATACGCTACAGAAATAAAACCTTCTTATCAGTCTGTCCCCCATTGTACAGGTTCCTCCTCCATGTTACAGGGGTGCCCCATACGGTACAGAAATAAAACATTCTTATCAGTCTGTCCCCCATTGTACAGGTTCCACCTCCATGTTACAGGGGTGCCCCATACGCTACAGAAATAAAACATTCTTATCAGTCTGTTTACCATTGTACAGGTTCCACCTCGATGTTACAGGGGTGCCCCATACGCTACAGAAATAAAACATTCTTATCAGTCTACCATTGTACAGGTTCCACCTCCATTTTACAGGGGTGACCCATATGCTACAGAAATAAAACATTCTTATCAGTCTGTCTACCATTGTACAGGTTCCACCTCCCTGTTACAGGGGTGCCCCATATGCTACAGAAATAAAACATTCTTATCAGTCTGTCTACCATTGTACAGGTTCCACCTCCATGTTACAGGGGTGCCCCATACGCTACAGAAATAAAACATTCTTATCAGTCTGTCCCCCGTTGTACAGGTTCCACTCCCACATTGCAGGGGTGCCTCATACAGTACAGAAATAAAACTGTTTTATCAGTCTGTCCCCTTTTACAGCTTTTACCTCCCACAATAGAAGGGTGCCCCATACAGTACAGAAAAAACTTTATCAGTCCGTCCCCCATTGTACAGCTTCTACCTTCCATGTTACAGGGGTACCGCATACAGTAAGGAAATAAAACCTTTTTATCAGTCTGTCATGTCACCCATTGTACAGGTTCCACCCTCACATTACACGGGTGCCCCATATAGTACAGAAATAAAACTGTTTTATTATTCTGTCTCCCATTGTACAGGTCCCACTTCCATGTTACAGGGGGCCCCATACAGTACAGAAATAAGACCTTCTTATCAGTCCATGCCCCATTGTACAGCTTTTACCTCTCATGTTACAGGGTGACCCACCTACATCAAACTAAACTATGGAAAACCCATGTCCTATCAATGCCTACCCGATCGACAACCACACCGAGGCCGACAGTTACATTCTGCTTGCTGCAGACTTGCTCACTCCTGCTAACAACCTGGAATGATGGGACATCTGAGAGTCAGAGATATGGACTCTAGAGATGACCAGCAAAACTTCAAAGCTATTTTCTTTCTAGGGAACTCATTTTCTGCAAGCTTCTAAAGACTTACAATGAAAAACTCTAAAAATATTGACATTTTTGATTTAAATGTAGTACCTCTCCTGCTACATTTAATATTGAAGAATAAGTACATATTTGCAGAATCTTCTCTCAATATTTGTCATAAATCTATAAATTGGGAAACTGTCAGCTTACGCATGGAAACAAATGCATTTATATAAAGTAAACATTCCTCCTGAACATCAGTGTGTACACATTCACAAACACACACACACACACACACACACACACACACACACACACACACACACACACACACACACACACACTCATACACATACAAAGAAAGTCACACAGATACACATGCAGAGGCAGAGACAGATATAGTTTAATACACACTAAGGTACATACATGTACAGTCACATGGATATACAGTCACTTAGATTATACATGCGTGCTATATATTTCAGTGAAGACATATTTACATAGATGTTCATACTAGCATGCTACCCACCTACATATTACATGCATTTATAAATTACACACAAATGGGCTCAAGTCTTATATACATTATCATAAAGACATATATATAAATATATATATATATATAGATATGCACAAAATGGCATAAATTACATCCTTATGTGCATTAATGTATATGTTTTTATATAGACATATACAAACATAGTTACATCTGCACATGCACTTCTAGAAATCATGCAGTAACATCAGTGTACACCTTAACACAGACACAAACATAAGGAAGTCACATACGTACATAGATAATTATACTCTCAGATAAATTACATGAACATTTTATGCACAGTGATATGTACCAGTTTAAAGACACGTGTGTAAGTGCACACACACACACACACACACACACACACACACACACACACACACACACACACACACACACACACACACACACACACACACACACACACTCACAGAGTTGCTTTTATCTCTCGCTATTTTGGGTGGATAACCTTTTTGGATCGATACAATAAGGCAAAGATAAGAGTCTGCCTGCTGAATCCAAACTTTAACTTATTACAAGTACATGCCTTAAGAGAGCTGTTAATCTTTTTTTATTTTTGGGTAGGATGCAACAACCCTGTTCCTAACACTCCTCTTACTTGCATTATAAATGAGAATTCCAGATGCATGAAATAAAGTTAGAGGAAACTGAAAGGTTGTGAAATCACCATGCGCTCAGAGCAGGTGCAAACCAATTAATAACAGATGCATTCAGCCTTGGGCTCTGTTCAAGCTGTTCCGTATCTGGTGAACAAGCATCAGTCATATGCTAATAAAATTCATGTCGACTTGCCTGCGTATGACGAACATATTGTGTGAGAGACTGTGCATTTCTCTGTATGCATGTGTATATGTGCTACACTATATGAGAACAGACTTACCCTATAATACTTCTCACAATTGCTTTAAATTTTCTAGTATGTTTATGCTTAGTATGTAGAAAAAACTTACATAAGCATATGGAGAAGAAGTAAAAGAAACCATATTGTTATGTTTATAACAAAATGTTGATAAAAGAGACTGTATGTGCAAGTTAACTTCATTGCTCTGGTTAATGATTTCTTTGCAGGGGAGACAAATGGAAAACAAGCTTCTTCCCAAACAATATTTGTTTTATAGTCTTTCCTTGTCATTTCTCCTTTCTTAATCTCTCTGAAGTGTAAGGCCAGTGGCAGCTGTTGGGACAAATTAAGATGGAAAAAAAAGGAAATCTGTAAATATAGTAACTATATTAGCTGCTACAGATTGCACAACTGTAGTACTAAAGACAAATTATGTTTTTTTGACTAGGTCTTCCATGTTGTGTTCTGACCTGGGGGTGGGGCACAAGAGCTGTATATGACGTTTTTTTACTGCCTTGGTATTTGGGATTCCAAAAGCACTGAACATGAGTCTGATCGAATGGGAACTATCATGCACGAACTAACATCAAAACAGTGATACAGTAAGTAAAGGCCTAAGCTGCTGAACTTCCTGTTATGGAGTATTGACTTTTTTTTTTTGAGGGGGAGTCAGCATAATGGTTAAGATGATTACCTCATAGACACAAGGAATAGGATTTGATTCTCACCTTTAAAAGAGAAATTAGCTAAGTTTAAAATGATCCACAAGAGCTGTTAGCCTAGTACTTTTTATGAACTCCACATACACTTAACAGAATGAGTTCAGCAGCAAACGACTGCAGCCAGTAACTGATTCTGATGATATAACCCTCCCCACCAGCATGCACTATGCATCTGGCTTACCTTTCCTTGACCTTCGTATATTTTAAAACTGTTCCTTCTCTCACCTTAAGCCCTCCAAAGAAGTTAGGATAGCAATTAATCAAGCCTTTCCCAACACCTGTCATCAGACCACTTAGTAAAGAAGACCTGTGAGAATGGGCTACGATAAAGCAATGCATCATCACAAAGCCTTAATAAAATAAAGCAACAGTGCTAGGCAACATAATACCAAATATTTTGATTTATTAATAAAACCTTGATTGCCTTCACTCTGTAATTCTATAACAGTACCTCTTGATGTCCTTACATTCACCACTGCAGTATTCCTTACAAATGGGGATTCCCTGCCATGAAGCCCACCGTCCAGCCGGTTTACCAAAGTCTACCATTGCTTTAAGGTGCACTGAATGTCACTTGCACACTCCTTGTGCAGGGTAGGGCATAAAGGTGACGTTCGGGCGTACCATCCTTAGAACATCTTTACCACCAGTCCGAACACTGTTTTAACCATCGAACTGTTACCTCCATCCATTTTTTTTACTGTTTTTCTGTTTGTGGCTTCAGCATGTGCATCCTCTAGACTTTCTTGTTCCTCTTCTTCTGTGTCTCAAGAAAGAACATCTGTGGTGGATTCAGCACTTGTCTCTGAATCTAGGGCTCCCTTTTCAGCATCCTCTTCCCTTTCAGGATCCGTTGACAGATGCTTCAGATGTGGAATGGGAAGCGACGTTTGCCCCCTGAGGGTTCAGGGAGTGTGGTCGCCTCATCAGTGGAAAGAGCACATCTACATCAAAAGAGATGAGGGCTCTTATGCTGGCTCTTCAGGTCTTTCATCCTCTCTTCTCTCCAGGGCCTCTTAAGGTATTCACAGACAATACCACGGTCATGTGGTATATCAACAAACAGGGGGGTACGAGATCTTACTGTCTTTGCCGGCTGGCACTTCTGGTTTTGGATCTGGCTATCCAATATCAAGTAACTCTTCAGACAGTTTACATTCCTTCAGATTGGAACATTGTGGCAGACCGTCTGAGCAGGTCCTTCACTCAATCCCATGAATGGATGCTTCACAGGGATGTGTTTCTGGACATTGTTCACCAGTGGGGTACTCCTCAATTAGATCTCTTTGCATCCCTCTGAACAGACAGCTTCCTCTGTTTTGTGCCAGAGTCCCAGGTCCTCTGCTATGGAAGGTGAATGCCCTCTCATTTTCTTGGTAGGAGATGTTTCTTTATGCATTCCCTCCCCTTCCTCTCATTCCGAGAGAACTGTTCAAGATGCAACAGGATGCTCCTAAAATCTTGTTGGTGACTCCCTTTTGGCAGTGACAGCACTGGTTCCCTCTTCTTCTGCATCTAGCCAAGGGCAATCATCAGAAGTTACCTCACAGGGTGGATCTCCTCACACAAGACAGGGGGTCTCTCATCCATCCCCACCTGTCCACGCTACAGCTGACAATTTGGGTGATAGGATTTTCATCCCTCATAGACACCTTTTTTCTGAGGATGTGCTGCAGGTCCTGCAGGAGGCCAGGAAACCTACTACTAGGAAATCCTACTTGCCTAAATGGAAGATGTTTTCTATCTGGTGTCTTTCTCATGACCTGGACCCACTTTCTGTGGATGTTCTGTCTTATTTGTGTGAGTTGCTCAGTGCTGGTTTGGCCTATTCTTCTGTTAAGGCCCACTTATCATCTCTTTCTGCTTGTCTGCCTTTAACTTCCCTGTTAGCTTCTAGATTTGAGGCTAAGCAATTTCTTAAATGGTGTCTTTAATATTAGACCTTCCAGGAAGCATGTTCCTCCTCCCTGGGATCTTAATTTCATTCTGGAAAAATTGACTCAGGCTCCTTTTGAGCCTGCTGTTTCAGCTTCCTTGCAACATTGTTCTTGGAAGACAGTTCTTTTGTTAGCTCTTACTTCTGCCAGACAAGTGACTAAGTTGCAAGCCCTTATGGCTTGTCCACCGCTTTTGATATATCATGAGGACAGGGTGTCCTTGTGTACTAATCCTTTCATGCCCAAGGTGGTTAATGAGTTGTCACTTAATCAGTCTATTAATTTGCCTACCTTTTTTTCCCTCTCCGTAATCTGACAGTGAGTGGGTGCTGCATACCTTAGATGTGCATAGGCAGCTCAGATTTTATTTGAATACAACTAAAGCAATCAGAAAATCTGACCAGCTATTTGTTTTCTTTCATCGTAGGTCTTTAGGTTTGGTTGTTTCCAAGCAAACTATTTGCACTTGGATTTCAAAGGCTATTTCCTTTTGTTACACTTTTCATGCTGAGAGCATTCCTTCTTCTGTAAAGGCTCATTCCACTAGAACTGTGGCTTCTTCTGGCATTTTTTTCAAAGGCTTAGACACTAATTCTATCCTTGAAGCTGCTACCTGGACGCCTGTGCATACCTTTACCAGACATTACCAGTTGGATGGTATCTGCAGAGTCAGAGCTGGTTTTGCTGCTGCTATTCTTCATGGCTTCTTAGACGGCTCTGCTGCTTCCTCCTCCCAGGTTTCTTCTTGAGCTTTGGCACTCTCTTATCAGTAATGAATACTGCAGCGGTGAATGTTTGGCACTCTCTTATCAGTAATGAATACTGCAGTTGAATGTTGATGGTATCTCTTATCAGTAATGAATACTGCAGCGGTGAATGTTTGGTATCTCTCATCGGTAATGAATACTGCAGTTGGAATGTTTGGCACTCTCTCATCGGTAATGAATACTGCAGCGGTGAATGTTTGGCACTCTCTCATCGGTAATGAATACTGCAGTGGTGAATGTTTGGCACTCTCTCATCGGTAATGAATACTGCAGTGGTGAATGTCTGGCACTCTCTTATCAGTAATGAATACTGCAGCGGTGAATGTTTGGCACTCTCTTATCGGTAATGAATACTGCAGCGGTGAATGTCTGGCACTCTCTCATCGGTAATGAATACTGCAGTGGTGAATGTTTGGCACTCTCTTATCAGTAATGAATACTGCAGCGGTGAATGTTTGGCACTCTCTTATCAGTAATGAATACTGCAGCGGTGAATGTTTGGCACTCTCTCATTGGTAATGAATACTGCAGCGGTGAATGTTTGGCACTCTCTCATCGGTAATGAATACTGCAGTGGTGAATGTTTGGCACTCTCTCATCGGTAATGAATACTGCAGCGGTGAATGTTTGGCACTCTCTCATTGGTACTGAATACCGCAGCGGTGAATGTTTGGCACTCTCTCATTGGTACTGAATACCGCAGCGGTGAATGTTTGGCACTCTCTCATTGGTAATGAATACTGCAGCGGTGAATGTTTGGCACTCTCTCATCGGTAATGAATACTGCAGTGGTGAATGTTTGGCACTCTCTCATCGGTAATGAATACTGCAGCGGTGAATGTTTGGCACTCTCTCATCGGTAATGAATACTGCAGCGGTGAATGTTTGGCACTCTCTCATCGGTAATGAATACTGCAGCGGTGAATGTTTGGCACTCTCTCATTGGTAATGAATACTGCAGCGGTGAATGTTTGGCACTCTCTCATTGGTAATGAATACAGCAGCGGTGAATGTTTGGCACTCTCTCATTGGTACTGAATACTGCAGCGGTGAATGTTTGGCACTCTCTCATTGGTAATGAATACTGCAGCGGTGAATGTTTGGCACTCTCTCATTGGTAATGAATACTGCAGCGGTGAATGTTTGGCACTCTCTCATTGGTACTGAATACTGCAGTGGTGAACGTAAGGACATAGTACAGTTGTATAAAATCTTACCATACTGGTAGATGTCCTTGCCTTCATCGCTGCAGTATTCACTTCCTCCCTCCATCCCCCTGGTCTTTTTTCCTTCCTGGATGAGCAGGTTCCCCTTCGACTGCTGTTCCTACTGGGGCAATCAGTTCTGAGGATGGTATGCCTGAACATCACCTTTATGCCCTACCCTATGCAAGGAGTGTGCAGGTGATGTTCAACATACCTTAAAGCAATGGTAGACTTTGGTAAACTGGCCGGGCAGTGGGCTTCACAGCAGGGAATCCCCATTTGTAAAGAATACTGCAGCAGGAAAGGCAAGGATATCTACCGTTATGGTAAGATTTTACACAACTGTACTTTGTAGTATTTGTTAGCACATCAGTCAGCTAAGGCAATGAACAAAGAAAAAAAAAAGAAATGTAAAACGCTGAAAGATTTTTTTGTTTGGTTGTTTTCTGTTTTTAGAATGTACATTTGCTAGTTTCTAGTGCAACCGGCACTAATCATTTGTATGCTGTAATGTACATAACATGCTTACCAAGAACCCTTGCCATCCATCCACTCATTTACTAATTTATTCTCTGCTCTGATTAATAGCTTCATTCAGTCTGTGGAAGCTGAAGACTTTGGTTCTTATCATTGAAGCAATCATACCTCACAAATGTCCCTGATTTTTTACTAAAAAAATTGCCTCTCTCTCTACTAATCCCTTCTAAAACTATCAATTTGGGGGCAGAAAAGCTGCAGGTTACACTTAATAAATAATGACAATTAATAAGAGTTACAGACTTCTTTTACTTCAGGAAAATGCATGTTAATATAAATTCTCTTATTCTTTCATATTCTCAGTTGAATAATATTTTAAAAAATGTTCCTGACTGTACTTAATTACTTTCAGATTTCTCCATGGTTCTGTGGACTAGTGGTGTCAGTTTATACATTTACAGCACAGCAAGCAGAAAACTGTAACCACAAAAAAAAAAAAGTTCACTTTCTACAACAGATTTATCCATACCTCTCAACTGTCATCAGCTGCAAAGAATGTCCCTGGTTTTGTCTCATATTTTGCCTTTTTAAAAATGGTAATCACTGTGGATTACAGTAAGTCATTAGTGATAGCCATTAACAGTTCCACAATTCTTATTGTTCAAAAACTCATGTTGCTTAAAAAAAAACAGTAAACAAAGGATTTTGCCATTGTGGTACTTTTGTTCTGAATGTTTTGCAGGGTGTCAAAGTCTAACTGTGTCAGAATCGGTCCATTTTTCTGTTTTCTCATTGGTTAGGTTTGCTGGCCACTAAAAGATTAGTAATCCGACCTATCAGCAGGGAAAGCAGAACAGCAGAACATCGAGTGTGTTCCAACTAAGTGATGGAATGTAGCTGTTAGTCTAGTACAACACTACAAATGTGTGCACAAAAGGAAAAAAAGGCTTCTTTGCATGTTTACTAAGTCCTGCACTCCAGTGCATGCCATCTATGTGTAAAACCCACTACATATCTGTTTTATGTTACACCCTCAGATATATGCAACTTGGAGTATGGTGTTTACTGTAATCCATCTGTCTATCTATATCTGTCTGTCTGTCTCTCTCTCTCTCTATATATATATATATATATATATATATATAGAGAGAGAGAGAGAGAGAGAATATAGGTTAAATGCTCATTGTCGATTTAATTTACATTGTCATCTGTTTTATCAGCACATTTTGATTGACAAAATAGATGATCGACAGTTGTGCAAGACTGTACTATCCCTGTTGTTGGTGCATATGCCATTTCTGCAGAGGATTGACCAATCTCACAGAGCTGCGATAAATAGTAAGGGGACTGGATGGTGGAGGGGATCAAAACACTGTTTTAAATTTTGCATGGTTCAAGAAATAACCTTGGAGACAGCACATAAATATGTCATTTGATTGTCGATGTAAATGTGTTAAAGTTAGCGACAGTGACATTTTGCAGCTTTGATTGCCACTATACCCATGTGACTATATATATAAATATATATGCACATACTGCACATACATACATATAAAACTTGGTTGTATCCGCAGCATCCCAGGATGTATCATCTACCCCTTACCGACCATCTCACCAAACTCACACCACTCCATTTCTCTACTGCTATATATATCACTTTATGGCTAGCTATTCCATTCTCCTACTGGCTAAGTGAAGACAACAGAGTGTAGAGCCAGAAAGAATCAAAGCCAGAACCCCAAGAAAAAATTCAACAAACTTTACAATAAATGCAAAACATTGCTGTCCAGGAAAAAAAGGCAAGGCCCCAACAATGGAAAAGCACCTTCCTCAGCCTCAACAGGTAAATACGGCAACTTGTCAAATCTCTAAGGGCTTATTTGAAAAAAAACTTAGTAAGCACAGATAAGGACAACCATGATGCCTTTTATAGCTATGTACATAGCCTAAAAGGTAGGACCCAAGCATGTGCAAAACTAGTGACCAACAGTATAACACACACACTAACCCCACAGAGATAGCAAACCTGCTAGTGGATAGGTTTGGCAAAAATTTCACTCCCTTAATCCCTTCAAACTTATCACAGATCCTCCCCCAAACTTCCCCTCCACCCTACATAACTGAACAGCAGATCATTGTGGCCTTGTCCAAGGCAAAAAACACAGCCTCTATGGGACCAGACCACGGCTCAGGCTGTCTTCTAAACAGGCTAAAACATGAACTAGCATCACCATTAAGTACCCTTTTCAATCATGGCCTAACCACAGGCTTTGTTCCTGTGGAATGGAGAACAGCAACAGTTATTCCCCTCCACAAAGGTGGCCTAGCAACAGACCCAGGGAATTATAGACCCATAAGCCTGATCTGCCTCATCTGTAAGGCCATGGGACATATCATTATGGACCTCAGAAATAAAGACATAGGCAACCTGCAAACCCCGGATCCAACCCAATTCATCAAAGACAGATCTTGCTTGTTAAACTTGGTGGATTTCTTCACAAATGTAACCAGAGCCATTGATGGGGGCAAATCTATGCACAGAGCATACCTTGACTTGGCAAAGGCTTTTGACAACCCCACACCCAGGCATTACTGATGAACTTAGCAAACTGAATGTAAACCCCTTTGTTGTAAGATGGGTTGCCAACCGGCTCACAAACTGGACATATACTATCAAAGTGGGTGACTGTGCATTAACCAGCAGACCTGTTACCAGCAGGGTACCACAGGGGTCAGTGCTGGGCTCCCTACTGTTTGGTATATACTTCTCAGAAGTCCAAGTCAAAATTAAGGAATTGTGGTTGACCAAGTTTGCAGATGACTGCAAACTAGGTGCAGTCATTGAATCCCCAAATAACGTCAGTATACTCCAGGATGGTCTCACGCAGACCAGTGACTGGTGTATTAGTCATGGTCTCAAACTGAATGCAAAGAAATGCATCATCTTTCCCTTGGCACAAACAATGTCCCCTCACACTATCAAATCAACAACAATACCCTAAATACCCATGAAGTGGTAAGCGACCTGGGATCACAAGTTGACTGCAACCTTACCTTCGACCACCATGTGTCTACTGTAGTAAGGAAAGCTTTCTATATAGCACACTTGATTATTAAAGGCATTACCTCAAGAGCAAAAGAAGTTATAACCCCCCTGTACTCAGCACTTATCCAGCCCATAATTAAGTATAACACCCCGTTTGGCATGTACCATACTAAGCATATGCAGCAATTGGAGAGACCTCAGAAGTTTTTTACAAAGATGATCAAGAGGCTCCAGCATGTGCAGTATACAGACCGACTAAAGTCTCTTGTCAGTATACTCTGTATCATATAGACTTCTTAGAAGAGACTTATGCATGGCCTACAGAGCAACCTCAGACCCAAACCTAATGAACTTGCTGTACATCCGTAAATTGAATGTGACTAGAGCTTCCCAATCCAGGGACCTAAATATGGTCTGTGACTTAAATAGGACATGTTGGAGGGACAGATTTGCCTCCCAACAACTGCCACATCTTTGGAATAGCCTATCAATTCATGTGAAACAGAGCACTTCTATGACACTGTTCAAGAGGAACCTGGATGAGTGGATGGGGCACCATAAATTCTTACCAGGGATGGTGCGCACAACCCTCCTGGACATGGGTAGTCATTACTAATTGCAATCTTGGGTATTGACTAGCATTTCCATGATATTACATTGGGATGAAACGGCTAGGCTTGAAGTGACCTTTGGGTCGATAGACTAGTAATCTCCTATGATTTTCTAATCCTATGACCAGACAGGATAAAGGAGGTTCATAGGTTCATAGGTTAGTACTAAGCTAACTGCCCTTGTGAGCCATTTTAAGCCTAGCCAATTATCCCTTGTGAGACTCAAACCCTGCACCTTGTGTTTCTAAGGCAAACACCTTAACCATTAGGCCAACTGATATTTGAACTCTCCTGCCACCTCCAGCCTTGGCTGCTGCTTCCTCTGTTATGTGCCAGCAATGCACGCTAGACCACATGACTACTTATCTACTTGTGATCCATGCAGTGATGCTGAGAGAAGGTGTGACTGCATCATCCATTGCCCATATCCTCTCAGTCAGAACCACTGGCTTTACCTTTCCCCAAAAAGAAACAGATAGACCATGGTGGCTCATTTGCCATTTCACTATGAACCAAAATATTGCTGCTGCTGTAGTTGGTGTAACTATCACCCTTCCTCTAACCAGGCAATCTAGCTTAATGGTTAGATGTTACTAAAATGGACAGCTTCATATAGAGTGGACTAGAGTGCATGTTGTCAGGTTACATGTGTATAGAAGGTTAATAACCACTGGGGTCTTTATAAACCTAGCTATGCAACACAAATGTATCCCACAAGTTATTGTACCTTAGAGATTATTTTAAGGGTTGCATGTTAGGGGATTCACTTTAGAAGCTCGAAATACTGAAATATTGAATTTCAGTATTTGAAACCCATAAAGTGGAATCCTGATAAGAGAGTAACCTTAGAAGCATGAAATTGAAACCCTCAAATACCGGAGGTTTTGAATTTCACACCTCTGAGGCTCCGCTGTGGTTATGGATGTAGGTAAGTGTGTGTGTGTGTGTGTGTGTGTGTGTGTGTGTGTGTGTGTGTGTGTGTGTGTGTGTGTGTGTGTGTGTGTGTGTGTGTGTGTGTTAAGAGTTTTGGGTAGGGGCTGTGGTGTGTTAGTGTGTTTTGTTGCTGTGATGTGTGTATGCAAGCAGAATGTAGCTTGTGTGGTGGTGTTATGTGTGTGATTTTGTGTAGTGTGACCTCAGAGTTAGAATATTTAAGTATGGGGGTGTGGGTGCGCAGCCCCCCACATGGGGGTGCAGGGTGGCTTGCCCTCCTGCTTTTATGTAGTAGAGAGCTTGTGTTTGTATGTGGGGAGGATGGTGTGTGTGTGTGTGTGTGTGTGTGTGTGTGTGTGTGTGTGTGTGTGTGTGTGTGTGTGTGTGTGTGTGTGTGTGTGTGTGTGTGTGTGTGTGTGCGTGTGTGTGCGTGCGTGTGCGTGCGTGTGTGTGTGTGCGAGATTTTGAATTTCGTGCTTCTGAGTTTTCTATGTTTTGAAGATGCGACTTTATGGGTTCGAAATACTGAAATTTGATATTTCAGTATTTCGAGCTTCTAAAGCGAATCGGTGTTAGGGCATGACTTAATGACTGCCACTATTACAGACACAGGTGTCAGAGGCCAGTGTGAACTTCCAGTTTCCCATCTACTGGACCAGACTGCACTTGAATAAGGTTAGGGAAAGGTTCTGCTTCAAAATGGATGGGAAGTCTGTTCTAGTGAAATGGGATTCTCTGAGATACGTAGCTGTCTTTTCAACATGTCTTATTTAAGTTGCAGTCAAAGTTTAAATCCTTACATCTAGTAGTTCTGGTGCTGTTCATTTTACTGATATGCAAAAGGACCATCAGAATGGGTTCCAGGAATGTCTTGTATGCCAGGCATAAATCACTTTGCAGCAGTCTGTAGGAAACAGAGTACAGAGATAGGACTTTGAGGTGATCTTCACAGGACTTTGTATATTCATAGGACTTTGTATTTACACCCTGTATTCTTTTCATGAAGAACCGCTATAGATGTTCCACTTGTTGCTTGTGCCTGGTCCGCTACATACAGAAGGCTGACTGGTACTCAATGACCGGTTTGCTGATGGCTGAGTAGAGTGGCACGTTGACTTCCCTGGGCCTAGATGCCATGCCTTTACTTATAAGTTGAGTGACACACAATGATTTTCCTACAACCTTAGATACATATTGGTTGAAAGTCAGTTTAGTATCTACATGAGCCCCCAAATCCCTGACTACTGTACCTACTTTTAGGAGTGTTTTATCAATGAGATAGTTTTCCTGAGTGGTCAGCTTTCTATAAGGTACTATTATGCATTTCTTGGCAACAAGTTTTAAGCTGCTGCTTTGGCACCAGTCATTTGTCTGTCTTACACCTTCCTGTAAGATGTTAGTATCTTGATGGGTTTCTATGATTCCTCCAAGTTTGCATTCACCTGCAAACTTGGCTGTGGGCCCAAAACACTGGCCTTGACTTCCCAAAAATAGATGAAAAAAGGTGCATATCCTGCACAGACTTGTGGGACACTCCACAGCTGAAGGGCCTTTTTGGGGGTAAGGTCTCTCTATTCCTAATCTCCTGGGTCCTGTCTGTGATCTATAGGGGTTTATGCCTAACTCCATGACTTTGTTTTCAATGCCAGAGTAGGGTGTTGTATCTAATACCTTAGCTTTCTCAAAGTAGGCAGTATGCACTACTTTGCCATTATCCATTTCCTTGGAGACTTTCTTAAAGAAGTCCACTAGGTTCTTTAGGTATGACCTGCCTTTGACAAAAACAGACTTATTTGGTTATGATTTATTTATCTTTATTTTGTTCACTGGTGAAGTTAAAGTTCAGAGAATTGTCTACTTCTTAGACAAGAAGCAAGCAGCCTAGAGTTTGGAAATATCACAGAAACTAACTGCAGTATAGCTGAGAAGCACACCATCAATCACAAAATAATTGTATGTAAGTGTACCATAGGATGTAGTTAAACTCTCCAAAACAAATGTTACCAAAAGGATCTTCTGAAGGAGGTCTTAGTCTCATTAACCCTAATTAAATAGGAAAATGATTCCACAGAAACAAATGGCAAATAAATGTCTGCCAGATGTTTCTAGATTAGCTCTGGGATCGACTAGTCAACCTTGTCTTCATGACCAGAGTGTATGAAGGGGAACATAAGGCACCATGATATATTTTTTAAGATGAGGAAACACAGACTTTTTAGGGCTTAATAAATAAAAAGTAAGATCTTATCCAATGCCTAGCATCAATTCAGCTCAGATCTTAGAGCACAGAGATGATATGACAAAAACCTAAGGGACCTAATGAAGATCCTGGTCCCAGAATTCTAGATCTGCTACAAACAGATAAGACCTGTGTCCAAATAACCCAGGTACAGAACACTTAATATCAATCAAACAATAATGCCTTACTGGATGGGCATCATTGGTGAAATAATGGACCACCCAGGGGTGTTTTGAGGTGGATCTTGTAGTACATAAAGTGTTAGTAAGCTGCAGAAAAATTCAAAGCTCTGCTGTTAGGATTTTGTAATGAAAAAGTGAGAAGATGTACTTACTGTACATGTGCTTCCAGGATACATAGTAATCAGAGAAAAATGTTTCCTGACAAAGAAAAAGAAAGTCCGTGGAAAGGGCTCTGTTTTCTGCATTCTGTAATTAAACAACTTCTTGCTGATGTGACACCAGTGCTTGCATTTTGGTTATTTCAATGAACCAAATGCTGCCAAGATGTATAAATAAAAATGTATTCAATGGTAAGCGCTTTTGTACTTAAATCATGTATTTCTTCAAATCCTCTCAGAAGCATGTGGTGGTATGCAACAATGTGTCCTTTCCTTTATATCTGCATGCCCACTGTGGACACCATTGTTCTAGCCATGTTTGCTTCATTCCTGTCATATGCTCTTAGTGGGTTGAGTTAGGTATTCATTTCTCACACACTCACACATACACAGACACGCACACACACTCATGAATATACAGTGGCTGACTCTGAGGTGTAGTCTGAGCTAGATTTTTTTCCACTTTAGCATTTATCAAGTTTTTCTTTTTTTCTTTTAGCCAATTGTAAATAAGTGATGTACTTCCCTTTCGAGGCACAAGTGGATATTTAAACACTTTATCTAACTTAACTCCTGATGAAGGGCTCATGCTGGCTCAAAAGCTCGAGTAATTGCAAAACCTATGTTGGGTCAATAAAAGGTATGTGTCTTTGTCTTTGATGTCTAGGTCATCTGAATGCATTGCTGTATACCTTGAACTTTCAAACACTGACTTGACATGATTGCAGTGGGTGCATAATTCTGCTGCTACAATATTACCTTATTTCTGATCTTCCAGTTTTTAGCACCCAAAACAACTGAATTAAAATTTCAAAGTTGTATGGAATTTTGTGTTCAAGTATGCATAACTTCTCATTCTCAGCCTCTTAGACAAGATGATAAACATCTTTCGAGGACCTGTAATACATTTTATTTGTTTTCCTTGTGGATTTTTATCATTAAATACACCTTTGGTTTATCATCACCTGAGTGATTTGTGCCTGTGAAACTCTGCCTGCCAGCATTTTTATTTATTTATGATAAACATCTATGCCAGACCATAGGACTTTCAGCTTTTATATAGCAATGTTCTGTTAAAGAAGGTCTGTGCAGATAGGGAACTTGGTACCAAAAGGTACCCTACTGTTGCACAACACAGACACGTGTGGAGCAGATGCCTGAATGAACTATAAGAACCAGGTATAAATCAGTACTCAAATAAGTAAAGTTTCATGCTCTGCAACAAGCAGAAAATCCTAGACTGGATCATGAGCATAATAATATGGCCAGATGCATTTTAACATAACTTCACACAAACATATGAAGACTCTTACAGAATACCTTCTTGCAATGACCCCACCATAGCCCAATATCTTTTTCCATTTCTTTTGGGCATCCCTGAACCCCTTATATTGTTACGTACAGTGTCACTGACCATGACAAATCACTACAGATTTCCACCATGCACTCTCTCCCTGAAATGATATTTACTTAAGTCTCACTAAACTCGCTCTCTCTTTTTGCTGCCATGTATCTCCCGTTCTTTCACCTCCGTCGTCTCTCTTCGGCTACACTCCTCCGCCTGCCCCCAATTTGCTTTCGCAATATGCATGTCAAGTTCTCAGAGTCTTTTCTCAATGTCATACTCCATCATGGGCTCCTGTTGTTCAGTCGAGTGCACTTTCCTTACTGTTGTGCGACCTGAAAGTAGGTATATTTAAGTTCAGTGGTATGGGGGGGTGGTGCCGGAGGGCTTCCCTCAATGCAAAATTAAACTTACCTCCAAGATCCAGTGAAGTTTTCTTCCACTCCTTTTCTGTTGATCAGTCAGCACTTAATGGAAGTGCTGTTGATTGATTGACATGCCATGTATCTATTATCATCGGCTTGCTATTCAAATATTGGCACTCGAAATGCAAACTGCAGACAAGCCGAGAAAAATACCAAAAGCACAGCAGAAGAACAAATTTTGAAATCTCTCTTCTCCTTAAAACTTCTTTTTGTAGGGGGGGGCAAGCCTCCAATACCCCCAAACCTATGTATACTAACTTTGAGATCATCATAACTCAGAGAAATAGAAATATTCTGAGAAATGGCATCTTTGACTTAGTATATATAAGTCAGATATTTCAGCCATTCAGTCTCTGTATTCGGAATTCGCTCTAGCAGGCACCGGCATTTTAAATGGTTAATTTCTCGTCACTATTTCAATATGTTTATGTTGCATGCTCTCTGACACAATGTCCATCTCTGTACCTGCCAGATTTGGACATGGTACCCCAGTTTTGGCCACATCAGTGGCGTGTATGTTGGGAGGGTGACCTCAGCATGGCTCAGCTACACACCTATGTTCCTTATCATCCAACTGATTTCAATGTAGTCCTTTCACAATGTACTCATGATTCAGCTTAGGTGCAACTAGAACTCCAAGGTAATTTCCCTCCTCTCTTCTTTCTAGGCCTGGCTTTCCTACTATATATGACTTTTTTTCCATTACAAGCCTCTCCACCTGACCTTCCAAACAGTCTTCTGAGCTATTCTACCCCCTCCACCTTGTTAGGCACCATACCTCTCAACTTCTTAGCACAAGAAATCTGGAAAAAGTCAGAAATAATGGGGGGGAGACCAAAGCACAGAAATAGGGATGGATTTTAAATATTGGTCTTACAAACTTAGAATGTCACTAGAATAAAAGGTGTTGGGTTAGCATGTACTTTCAGAAGAATATACAGTCAAAAACTACAATGTCTGTCATTATTTAGTGACTTTGAATCCTCAATGATTTGGCAGAAAAGCACACATTTTATGAGGAGCAGATCAAAAATATGAGGCAAAAATCTGGACATTCTACAAAAGTCTGGACATTTGAGAGGTATGCCAGGCAGTACTATTCTAGAACAGCCCATGGGTGGGGGAGTCAGCAATTTCTAGGAGAAATACCTTTAATTAACCTCATGTTATATTCGAACACTGAGGGTGGTGACCTGTGTCCAGTTGTCCATCATCTACATGTGGCTCTGATTTTCTGATTTAGCACCCTTGTAATGCCCTGACAAGCCTAAGCAGGAAATATGCAGTACGTACAGCCTCAGCCTCATGGCAACACTTATGTGCAGTCTCAGCCTCATAGCGACACTTACATGCAGTCTCAGCTTTATTGCGACACTAAGTGCAGTCTCAGCTTCATCACGACACTTATGTGCAGTCGCAGCCTCATAGCGACACTTACGTGCAGTCTCAGCTTCATCGTGACACTTACGTGCAGTCTCAGCTTCATCACAACACTTATGTGCAGTCTCAGCCTCATAGCGACACATACGTGCAGTCTCAGCTTCATCGCGACACTTACGTGCAGTCTCAGCTTCATCGCGACAATAGTGCAGTCTCAGCTTCATCACGACAATTATGTGCAGTCTTAGCCTCATCGTGACACTTATGTGCAGTCTCAGCTTCATCGCGACACGTGCAGTCTCAGCTTCATCGCAACACTTATGTGCAGTCTCAGCCTCATAGCAACACTTACGTGCAGTCTCAGCTTCATCGTGACACAGTGCAGTCTCAGCTTCATCGCGACACTTATGTGCAGTCTCAACCTCATAGCGACACTTACATGCAGTCTCAGCTTCATCGTGATACTTACGTGCAGTCTCAGCTTCATCGTGACACTTATATACAGTCTCAGCCTCATCACAAAACTTACGTGCAGTCCCAGCTTCATCGTGACACTTAGTGCAATCTCAGCTTCATCATGACACTTAGTGCGGTCTCAGCTTCATCGTGACACTTACGTACAGTCTCAGCTTCATCACAAAACTTACGTGCAGCCTCAGCCTCATTGCGACAATTACGTGCAGTCTCAGCTTCATCGTGACACTTATGTATGATTAACTCTGTCATTTTGGACTGCAGTCTCATGCATTACCAGACACATTTTATGCACTCAGCCTCTTCATCACAGGAGAACATTTTAGCAGAAAACTGCCTATGCCCTCCCCCAGTCTATAGATAGGACAACAGATATCCAGTTGCTCAGTCCTACTTCCCAGATAATACTTAGGCCTCCAACACCTAAATCAACAGAGCTAAATAGCATGTATGACTTACCTGGATTTATTACACCAAAATTAATTTTCTGCATTAAATCCCTGCCATAACCAATACTAATGTTTTTCATTGCTCAAGTTTTAGGCCCCTCCATTTTCATAAAGCCCGTCAATCTTATGTCATCAACAGGAGGCTTAACCTTTCTGTCCAGAGCACAATGACATCTAACAAAAATGTATGTCTCACTGTCTTCAAAGACAAAGTCAGTGAACTTGAATCTAATGAAGCCAGTTCACTAAAGGAAAATTCCCATAAATTTCCATAAAGCCCAGAAAAAAAAACATAATTTAGAGGATTGTTAAACCTCCCCCACTGACCTGCAGTGGGCACAGCTTCCAATCAAGTAAACAACAAAGATGGGGACCATTGAAACTGACATGGATATGTAACATACTTGGGATACTGTAGCACTCAGTCAAAATGCCACTTTCCACGGTAAGAAGTTTTTTGAAGGTCTGACTACAACAGATCCACATCTAGTGAATCAGCATTTAAAACCAGTCAGATTATGAAGTGAAATACATGAAACAGGACCATTCCTAATAACAAAACATTTGCTTCTGCCCCACTTTCAGTTAACATTCTTTTTTTATGTTTCTCTTACCACTCTGTAGTCTCTGGTCAGTCAGAGTTTTCCATCTGTCTTATTATTCTGGTCCCAATCTGCTTCTCTGCTAACCTCACAAAAGGCACAGTCATATTATTTATACTTAAGGCCGGGTACATCAACTCCAAGACTATCCCTTTGTCCATATCAGTTGTGTCCAAGAAACAGAAGTGGACCTGTTTGAAGTGGTAAAACCTGCCATGCTGGTGCTGTTCTGTTACAGAATTACTGCTTCAGAGAAATAAACATTTTAAGATGTCCAACAAACACCTTCACAACAATGTTTCCTTAACTTTTCCTAGGTTTTAAAGTCAGAGCATCAGGCCTTTAACTATTTGGCTATATACTAAAGGTAGCCCGATCTTCAATCACAATGTACTGTATAACTGCCCTGATCCCTAAGCAGAGAATGCACATTCTTACCAGTGTTTTACTTCATAATGTTTATGACTATATAAGCATATGAGAAAGACATACAATCTGGAACTTGCATGTCACGTTCCAGAAGTCTCCTGAGGGCTTTCACTTCTTCCAATCTAGTCATTTTCCCCTTATCCATTTACCACCACCCACACCTGCCCTAATTCAGATACCCCGCTCCTGTTTCAGATACCCTGCTCCTGTTTCAGATACCCCGCTCCTGTTTCAGATATCCAGCTCCTGTTTCAGATATCCAGCTCCTGTTTCAGATACCCCGCTCCTGTTTCAGATACCCTGCTCCTGTTTCAGATACCCCACTCCTGTTTCAGATACCCTGCTCCTGTTTCAGATACCCCGCTCCTGTTTCAGATACCCTGCTCCTGTTTCAGATACCCCGCTCCTGTTTCAGATATCCAGCTCCTGTTTCAGATATCCAGCTCCTGTTTCAGATACCTCGCTCCTGTTTCAGATACCCAGCTCCTGTTTCAGATATCCAGCTCCTGTTTCAGATACCCCGCTCCTGTTTCAGATACCCTGCTCCTGTTTCAGATACCCCACTCCTGTTTCAGATATCCAGCTCCTGTTTCAGATACCCCGCTCCTGTTTCAGATACCTCGCTCCTGTTTCAGATACCCTGCTCCTGTTTCAGATACCCTGCTCCGGTTTCAGATACCTCGCTCCTGTTTCAGATATCCAGCTCCTGTTTCAGATACCCCGCTCCTGTTTCAGATATCCAGCTCCTGTTTCAGATACCCCGCTCCTGTTTCAGATACCCTGCTCCTGTTTCAGATACCCCACTCCTGTTTCAGATACCCCGCTCCTGTTTCCTTCTACAAACATTAAACTGAAGACTGACATTTGATATTTTGCTTTCAAAGAGAAAAGGCAAACATACAAGCCGACCATGAAGTACAGAGTCATGGCAGAATGTGCTTCGGTTTTTTCAGTACTGTGGCTACTTGGCCATGTTCAAAACAAAAGGACATGAGTACCTAGTTCTGTGACATAAAGAGATGTAGCCTTGACTATGACCCAAATAAAATGAGCTGGATTAGCTGCTCGAGGCTTGGGGGGGGGGTGAAGCGGGGGGCGGGCGGGCGGTGGAGTTAGTCATTAGTGGCTTTCTGATCAGTTGCCCAGAGGGAAGAAGGTTCCAGGGATTTTTACTTGGAACTTTCCAGTAGAGGCCTGTGAATACTTCCAGCTTTGAAGCAGGTATCCTTCAACTTGGTGATGTACTGGACATCAGAATTGCACACCACCCATTTCGGGCTTCTTTTGACCCACAAAAACCTACCCTCATTAACTTTTCATGTGATGCGTCACTGCCAACTTTCATCCCAGTAAATGAATGGGTGGTGATCATGTGTATGGGGAAACCAAAATGAGTTTTCCTATAGAGGGAAGGGACACTTGTTCAAAAATAAAAGCAGGATTTTGCCAGCTCCTTCTGGCAGGAAACTGAGATCTGTGGTAGATATGGGACATGTGGCCAAATATAAAAAATAGTTTGGTGTTGCAGTTACAGACAAATACAGGGAAAAAGATCTCCAATAGGGAGACCTACAGCTGAACAGCTAAATTCTGTCCCATACAAATGACACCCAAAGAAAGAAGTACAAACTAGTCAATGAAACAATATTCAGCTAGATTTGCACAGCAACAATCATTCGTTGAAAATAACTTCATTGTAATTCTTATGGAAATGCTGCAGAATTTTCTTTTGAAAACAAACATACCAAATCACATGTATGCAGTACTTAATGAGGAAATTTAGGGCAGGTGCTGGTGACATTGGATGATAATCTTTACAGCTCACAAACCGAGAAGCGGAGATGATCTGCTCCTCATTAGAACACCACAAAAGATTCCTTTCCACTGAGTTTGCATTACTAAGGCCTCTGAAGGGGAAATGACACACAGCCACCTACAAGGATGAACAATAGCAGAACATTTCTTTTCTAATACTGAAACATGAGCCCCACACATCGAGACAAATTTACAGCAATCTCCCACAAGGCCCTCTTTAAATAATTTTAATAGAAACAAGGAAACAGGCAGAACATTAAAGAGATTTACAGGCTCCATTCCAATAGCCATTCCGATTTAGTGCATCCATCAAAACACAGTTTTTATCAGCTTCAGTTAGACTTGTCAACTTCACTAAACATGCATCCATATGCCTTGTGTGTGGTTAACGCATGTGTTAGGCTGCATTTCTGTTTCCACTGATTGTGCTGCTCAGGAATAATCCATGTGCATATAGTTCAAGGACAAGGTCTTTCCCAGAATTCATTTGGCATGACTGCTACATTTCAGTCCTCCTCAGACCCTAGACAATATTACATTGACATACCACTACTCTCCAATATAGTCATCTGAAGTGTTTCTAAGTCTGAAATGATCATACGTTAACCCATGCGGTGAGGTCATTTTTTCATGAAAGCAGAAATGCACCATTGCTTTTATACTGACAGCAACTCCTCATATCCATATGGAATATAGATTCCCACTCTTGCTTCTGCACTCAAGTCTCTGAATGACTCCGTTTTTAAAATCACAGCTGACTACAAGACAATGTTTGGGACTTATCAGATTACATAAGAAAGTACAAAAACAGCATTCTGTATAAAAAAACGAATATTCTAGGCCACATAAAATATAGTATTAACTCATACTATTCAGACTGTAGAGAGAAGCAGAACTTTACGTGCAGTGGCATATATATGGGGTTCCTATCAGCAGACCGAAGATGCATGTTTTCAAATGCATGTTGGTTGAACTGACAAAACCGAAACTGCAAAATATCGAAGCGGAATGTAAGCGAATTCTTTCCCTGGGAAAGAATTCACTTGGCCGCTTCATTACTTTGCCATTTTTGGCACTGTAGTGTGGTCTCGGAGTTGGTATATTTAAGTAGGGGGTGTGGAGGGCACAGCCCCCCACGTTGGGGGGTGTGGGGGGCAAAGCCACCCACTTAATCTCATGTTTTAATGTGTTTTTTTTTTTTTTGTTGGAACAGCGATTTTTTTTCCCTTGGAAAAAAATTGCTGCTCTGACAGTTCAGTTTTGTAAGCTTTCGCTTACATAGGGTTGATTAATCATCGTTCGCTTACCTAAGCGTTCGGTCATCTAATGAAGACCCTATATATGAATATATATATATATATATATATATATATATATATATATATATATATATATATATATATATATATATATATATATATATATATATATATATATATATATATAGATATATGTACACATTATGGGTCCACTTCTAAATCTCAAAAGCTCATAATCTCGAAATTCAAAATACTGAGTCCAAAATCTTGAAAGTTCAAAATACTGAAAACTCAGAATACTGAATCTCATAATATCTAAAAAACAAAGAACACCAACACTTAATATCTACATTCCAGCACTACTACATAGAGAAACATATTACTCTTCTCCAACTATAAGCAGGGGGCAAGCACCCCTGCACCCCCCATTGTGGGGGCTGTGCCCCCACACCCCCTGCTACTTATATATATCAACTCCAAGATCACACTACACAGAAGCAAATGGCAAACATACTATTACATGCTTCATGACTGCCTGTTGTAACCTTAGTCATGTTCCCTTTTAATTTGATATACTGCAACATGACTTATCTTAGTGGAGTAAAGTGCGATCTCTGAGATGGATTAAACTAATATGCTTTGTCTTTATTTGTTTCTCTATGTACTTTTGGTTGACTATAGTAAGTGTTGTTATTTGCAGTTTTTTTTGGATATTAATGAGAGCCAGTATTTTGAGTTTTCAGTATTTTGAACTTTTGAGATGTTGGACTTTTGAAATTTAGTGGACCCATATATATATATATATATATATATATATATATATATATATATATATATATATATATATATATATATATATATATATATATATATATATATATATATATAGATATACACACACACACACACACACACACACACGCACACACACACACACACACACACACACACACACACACACACACACACAGTGTTAGTTTACTCAAAGTATGTGACACCTCCTCATACAAGTAGAGAAAATGGAATAATTGCAGTTGGTCAGCTTTGTAGACGTGCTATCAACTATAAATTTCACATATGTGATCAAGGGCCGCTTGGTTGATATCTGAGGAAAGTACAGTTGTGTACACTTACCATAAATGTAGATATTCGAGTGTATTCACTGTTGCAGTCATCACATTTAGGTTATCCCTGCCAGGGTAGCCCTCAGTCGTCCCGAACACCAGAGGCTTAGTATTTCTGCGTCGGTTGCTGTCGCTTCAGGACTGACGTCAGGTCATCAGGAGTATACAGTAAGGCAGCCGACACCATTACATCAGTTTTTCTTGCCCTAACTGTCAGGAGCCCCCAAGTGGGAGCCAAGATATGGTGGCAGAACCCAACCAGTAGAAAGTAAATACCAAGAAATTCCTTTTAAGGAGAGAGAGAGAGAGAGAGAGAGAAAGAGAGAACAGGGGATGGAGGGAGGAAAACCAGGACTGCAACAGTGAATACACTCGAACATCTACATTTATGGTAAGTGTACACAACTGCACTATGTTCTTCATGTTTCACTGTTGCAGTCATCACATGTGGGTTGATTCCCAAAGCTGAGGAAAAGGGTGGAGGCAGTCAAGGGGACTAGGGGTTGGCTAGTATGCCTTGCAAGACTGCAGTGGCAAAGCCTGCCCTGGATTTGGAGAAGATAGGCAGGTGGTAATGTTTGGTAAAGGTATAAATAGATGTCCATGTTGCAGCCTCCAGAATGTCCCTGGTGGGGACTCCTCTGACGAAAGCTGCAGAGGTGGAGGCTGCTCTGGTAGAGTGAGTCCTGACCCCCTTTAGAGGGAGGTTTCTCATGTTGCTTGTAGCAGAAATGGATGCAGTGTGCTATCTAATTGGAAATAGTTTGTTTGGATATGGCTTTGCCCTCTGCTCCTGCAGCAAAGCTGACTAACACTTGATCAGTATTTCTGAATGATTTAGTCCAGTCTAGGTAGAATCTGAGCTGTCTGTGCACATCTAGAGAGTACAGGATCTTTTCCCCTTGTTTTGTGGGTTAGGGAAAAGTGTGGGCAAATGAATGGATTGGTTGAGAGCCACACTGGACATTACTTTTGGCATGAAGGATGGGTTAGTCCTGAAGGAGATCCTGTCAGCATGGGAAATGATGAAGGGTTCTGCAGCCATTAGTGCTTGTAGCTCGGATACTCTTCTGGCTGAAGTGATGGCCAGAAGCAAGGCAGTCTTCCATCAGAGAAACTTTAACTCTGCTGAAGCTGCTGGTTCAAAGGGGGACAGGATGATCTTTTCCAACACAAAGTTTAGGTCCCAAGCTGGGGAAGGTGCTCTTCTGGGTGGCCTCAAGTTGCTAGCCCCTCTTAGGAACTGTTTGATGAGAGAGTGTGAGAAAAGTGGGTGCTCAGTGTTGAAATGAGCAGAGAAAGTAGAGGCATGAATTTTAATAGAGGAAAAGGAGAGACCACTGTGTAGTAGGTCAGCTAGGTAATCCAGGATGAGAGTTAGGGAGGGCTGTGCCACATCGGCTCCCTTAGCCTGGATCCAGGTGCAGAACATTTTCCATTTGTCAGCATAATATTATCTAGTGCTAGGGTATCTGGCATTCATTATAACATATAGAACCTGTTTACTGTGATTGGCAGCTTATTCAGTGGTCAGGGAATAAGCCAGGCTGCCAAACTGAGGGACTGCAATTGGGGATGGATGAATTCTCCTTCCCTCTGGCTCAGAAGTGTTGGGATTTGGGGCAGATGCTATGGCAGCAGAGGGGAAAAGCTGTGCGGCAGTCAGTACCAGTGCTGGCATGGCCAGTCTGGAGCAATCAGAATTGTCCTTGGTTTTTCCTCCTTATTTTGAGCAGTACCCTGGTAATGAGAGGTAGTGGGGGAAATGCACAGACCAAGAGGTTGATTCACTGGAAGGATAGAGCATCCACTTTCCAGGCCCTGCAATGAGGCTCCCTGGTGCAGAACTTACTGAGCTGATGGTTTGAGTGGAAACAAAGAGGTCGACCTTCGGGTGCCCCATTTCTGAGTTATAAGGGTGAAGGTTCTTTGGTATAGCTGCCACTCATGTGGGTCCAGAAGATTTCTGCTTAGGCTGTCTGCCAGAGAGTTTAGAGTGCCTGGCAGGAATTGTGCTGACAGGTGTAGTTGCATGGCTGAGGCTGTGTACCACAGGGTCATGGCAAGCCTGCATAGAGGGTAGGAGTGAGTCCCTCCCTGCTTGTTGACATACCACATTACATTGGTGTTGTCTGTTTTGCTCAGTAGAACCTCTGGGGAGAAAAGGGGTCTGAAAGCTGTCAATGCATGCTGGAAAGCTAATATCCATTTTTGGTTGATGTGCAGATGTATTTGATGTGGGCTCCATTGGCCCTGTATGCACCTGCTGTCCAGGTATGCACCCCAGGCTTAGTTTGATGCATCTGTGGTGAGGGTCTGGGCATTGTGGGGTGGTGAGAAGGGTAGGCCCTTGTTGTGGGAGAATGCTGCTGCCCACCAAAGAAAATCTTTCCTTAGGCAAGGTATCATCGGTATAAGAGTTTCCAGGTCATGACAGTGTTGACACCAAAGGCTTTTTAGGTACCATTGAAGTTTCCTCATATGCAGTTTGGCATATGGAATGAGTAGAATGCAAGATGCCATGAACCCCAGAGCTTGCAGGAATTTCCTTGTGGATAACTGTCTGGTGACTAGTTGAGAGAAATAGGCTGTCAGGTAAGTTTGCTTTTCTGGTGTAAGAAATGCCATCTGGGATGCTGTGTCCAGGCTTGCTCCCAGGAATATAATTTTTTGGGTGGGTACTAGTTTGGATTTCTTTTCATTGATTGTGTACCCTAGGGAGGTCAGTAGGTCTTTTACAAAGGCAGCTTTTCCTGACTGACTGCCTGAATTAGCTAGTCATCTAAATATGGATAAATCTGAATATTTCTTTGCCTGCAAAAAGCAATGGCGGGAGCCAGGCACTTTGTGAAAACTCTGGGAGCAGTAGATAAGCCAAAAGGAAGCGCAGAGAACTGAAAGTGCACAGATCCTGCCTTGAAATGTAGATATTTCCTGCATGATTCCCTGATTGGGATGTGGAAGTAGGCCTCTTTTACGTCTAAGGTGGCTCGCCAAGCATTCTTGGAGAGCATAGGTAGTAGTTGCTGCAGGGTGAGCATTTTGAATTTTGGTATCACCAGGAAGGTGTTTAGAATAGATAGAGCGAGGATGGGGCATCAGATGCCCTCTTTTCTGGGTACCAGGAAGAGCCTGGAGTAGAAACCTTGGCCTATCTGTTCTGCAGGAACATGCTCTATTGCCCTCAAAGAGAGCAGGGGGAAATACTTGCTTTTTGGCTTCTGCCCACTGGTTTGGAGGAAGATCTGTGTACCCTTCTGGTGTTGGTAGAGTGTGGAAAGAAAATCTGTATCCCTGGGACACTGTGCTGAGGACCCAGTGGTCATTGGTAATAGTAGCCCAGGTGCTTGCATGGAAGGAGAGTTTTCCTCCCAGGGGCAAGTGCAGGTGGGTAGAGGGAGGGGGGTGGAACTGGAGGGTTCTTGTGAGTTCTTACCACAAGGGGGTGGCTTTGCACTCCCTAGTTTTGGAGTGGAGGAACTCCATTGCTTTGATCTCTGCATTCCCTGTGGCTGTTGTCTGAGGGGGTCTGCTTCCACAGGGTCTAGGTTGAACTGATCTGGAGGGGGAAGGAAAAGACCAGTGCTTGGTAGGGCAATGCCTACCGAACCTGGGTGGTTGGACCTGCAGGAAATCCTTAACTGTCTGCACAGATTTAGCTTTTTCTTCCATCTTTTTTAAGACCTCCTCTGCCTTGGTGCCAAATAAGTTGTCTTTGTGCAAGGGTGCATCCAATAATTTAGATTTGATATGGTCTGGCAAGGGCTGTTCCTTAAGCCAAGCATGCCTTCTAAGGACAGAAGCGGTGACTGCTGCCCTGCAAGATGCTTCTAGGACATCAAAACCACAGTGTAAGGTGTGCTTAGTTACTTGACTTGCAGAATGCATTAACTCTTGTAACTCTTTATTTTCTGCACAAGCAAAAGATGATAGTTTTTGTTTGAGGAGTTCCATGGTATGTTGCTGAAATTTTAGAATATGGAACTGACAATTTAGTGCTCTAATAGGAAGAGTAGCAGAGGTGTATACTTTTTTACACCATCTGTCTAAAGTTCGGGAATCCCTACCTGAGGGGGTGGGATTCTTAGCAAAAGTTGCTTTAATCCCTTTAGGCCCTTGAGAAATAACCTCAGGTTCAGCAGTAGGAAAAGAAATTTGTGAGAGTCAGGGACTCTATAATACCTGTCAGGTTTCCTGGGAGCAGGTGGGAGGGTGTCAGGAGTCAAACTAGATTCCATGAAAACATCATCCACAACATCCAGGACAGGAGGACTGGCCAAAGGTCTGTGCTGTGGAAGATCTAAGAATTCCTTGAGTCTCTTTTTAGACTGAGGATAGTCCTGACATTCCCATTGGAAATGCTCCCTTAAAGTATGAAGGGTTTCCCCAAAGGAAAAGTCCTCGGGTGGAGAGGCTGAAGGAATGGATTCCTCTGCATCAGAATCCTCATAAGCAGAGAGGGGCTGCATGTCTTCATATTCATATGCATCAGAGTCATCGGACTCCTGTTCAGATAAAACTACTGGGGACAAATCTCTTTTTCTTTTGGAAGGGGTAGCTTGGCTTCCCCTGATCAGCATTATAAGGTCTTCTGCCAATTTAAGCATTTGAGACTGAGGCAAGGAAGCAGGTGCCTGAGATTGGGTCATCAATTTCTTGGATGTGGTTTGTACCCTGGGCCTTAGAAACTCAGTAGTTTTTGAAAGAAGAGAAGATGCAAAAGAAGTAATCAGTTTGTGTTGGGAATTGGTAGTGTGAAGTACTTCCTCGAAAGCAGGTGCCTGCTCATTGGCTCCAGACCCATCCAAGGTAGAGACAACCGCAGGATCCCTAGTTGATGAAGAGTTTTGCAGCATGCTAGACTCTGAAAGGGTCTCAGTAGTGGCCTGTGAATCCACAGAAGTGGGCATCAGGGGCTGTGAAAGTGCTTCACTGAGAACCGGAGAACTGACGACTAGCTTAACGGAAGCGTTGTCTGTAAGTTTGGACCTGTGCGGTCTGTCTCTATATTTATCCTTATGTTTTTTCAGAAGATCTGCTGTCGGATGGCTTACTGAAAGCATATCAGAATTCGAGGACCGTGAGTGAAAATATCTAGCTACAATAAGGGCCCGATGACGTATAGTTCTGGCATTGAACAAAGCACAAAAACGACAGCGAGGGATGTCGTGGTCTTGGCCTAAGCAAGTGATGCAGTAAAAATTAAAGTCTTGGTGTGGTATTTGCTTTCCACTGGCAAGACAATTGTTAACTTTTTCTGACATCGGTTAGAGCAAGAAAAAAGGATCCCCAATGGAGTACTTAGCTTTAGAAGACTTCAGCTTCAATTCGGAAAATGAAAACTCAGGAAGTGGCTGACCAGCACTCATGTGAACTGCTTCTACTTTGGGATCCTCAGCAAGAAAGACTAATGTAATGGCGTCAGCTGCCTATACTCTTGACGACCTGACATCAGTCCTGAAGTGACAGCAACCAATGCAGAAATACTAAGCCTCTGGTATTCGGGCCGACTGAGGGCTAGCCTGGCAGGGATAACCCAAATGTGATGACTGCAACAGTGAAACACAAAGAACATCATCTGTTGTGAGACTGCTAGCCTTTTTATTACCCTTAATGGCTACTCAGATGGTTTTATTTTGACTTCTTTGGACAGATCTTACAGGGAATTTTATAGCTGTGTTTTGATAAAGCTGCAGCAAACCACTCTCCTCTCAAAAAGAGGAAAAAAGTATATCAAATAAAAAAAAAACATACTGCATCACAGTCCATAATGCACAGCTGTTCATATACAATGCAGACAACTTAAAGCAGCATCACATAAACAGTGGCTACTATTACTCAGAAGCAAAATGCAGTGCAGATTGTTTACTAAATAATATGGCACATGCAGTACACAATATACCATTAAGTCAAGAGTGTGACACAGTGAACAAGAGGTTGTTACATGCAATATGGACAAAAAACATAACAACTGATGTTGTTCTCAGCACAAAACAGCTTCAGTAGTGCAGAACAGAGTATGAATTGTGTTCTATGCATCAAGAAGCAACACAGCACAGTGCGGTACAACACAGCATGGTGTGGTACAACACAGCACAGTATGGTACAACACAGCATGGTGTGGTACACCACATCACAGCATGGTGTGGTACAACACAGCATGGTGTGGTAAAACAAAGCACTGTGTGGTTCAACACAGCATGGTGTGGTACAACACAGCACGGTTGGTGCAACAAAGGACAGTTTGGTACAATACGGCACCGTGTGGTGCAACACAGCATGGTGCAGTACAACACAGCACAGTGTGGTACAACACAGCACAGTGTGATACAACACAGCATGGTGTGGTACAACACAGCATAGTGTGGTACAACACAGCTCAGTGTGGGGCAACACAGCACAGTGTAGGACAACACAGCACGGTATGGTACAACACAGCACGGTGTGGTACAACACTGCATGGTGTGGTACAACATGGCACCATGTGGTACAACACAGCATAGTGTGGTACAACACAGCACAGTGTGGGACAACAGCATAGTGTGGTACAACACAGCACAGTGTGGGGCAACACAGCACAGTGTGAGACAACACAGCACGGTGTGGTACAACACAGCACAGTGTGGGGCAACACAGCACAGTGTGGGACAACACAGCATGGTGTGGTACAACACAACATGGTGTAGTACAATACAGCACTGTGTGGTACAATTTCTACTCAGTATACAGCGTTGGCTAGATTGCATCGCAAGGTATCAGTTCAACTGAATGAACAATGCATATAACAATACACACCAGCAACTGAAGTCTGATTAAAAATAACATAAAATGACATAACTGGATTATTTACTACAAAATGATTTCAGAGAGTGTTGTTTCACTGCACATAAAAAAGCCTAAAGCAGCATTCACAAAAATATTTATTAAAACATGAATTAAGTATGTAAAGCCAATATTCCTACAAATGATATGACTTGAAGAAAAATGGACCTCTCACCATCCAAGTTTTGCAATACCTGGATAAACATCATGTACTTGTCTTACACTGAAGGTATTTGCAAAGGGTTACTGAAAAGGTATCCCTGAAGAAGTGAACTGATTGTAGTCACAAAATATTATAAATTGAACACTATACTCAAATTTATATTTTTTTAACTGTGTTGTGCATAATTCCTTCTGCTGCAGGCTGAAATGTTACTGCTAACAAGGAGAGAAGAGATAAGGAACTAAAACTAACTGAATAACAGAGGTACTGAAAGTGTGTGTCGTTTCTGCTGGGTCTACACTACTTTTCTGCTAAACCCATGCTTCTGGCTATGTATAAATGCATGACCATACCTAATGCTGACACTATAAAATGTGGATTGGAAAGTGCAACTTTAAGGTATTACAATGAAAACTACAATTCACTATAAAATTTTAAATAATTATTGCAGGAATAGTTCATCTCCACCCTGGCATCCCTGACACTGGAGCAGCACCCCCACATCCATATAAATCAGGGGATAATGTGGAGTGAGGGGAATGTTCTGAGATACTGCAAGGCCTAACTCACAACAGTTCTTGCATTTTCAGACTCAGCCTTTTGAGGCTCACTTTATTGTGTCACACTTCTGCCTTGCCCCTAAATCTAAGATCAACACAAACTTAATCCAACTGGAGGCATACTACCCTGCACAGCTCCTTCCAGAGATACATCACATTCTCACTGACCTCAGAATTGCCCTGCACTGACTAGTGCAGATTTGCTTTACTCTGTGTACTTGGGCTGCATCACTTTGTTGAAGAGAATATCTGTACCACTGTTAATTACAGGTGAGATATGTCTTCTAAACAACCAATCCTCCATGCTAAACACATTCATCCTGAGTGTGTGTGTGTGTGTGTGTGTGTGTGTGTGTGTGTGTGTGTGTGTGTGTGTGTGTGTGTGTGTGTGTGTGTGTGTGTGCGCGTGTGGGTGCGTGTGGGTGTGTGTGGGTGTGTGTGTGTGTGTGTGTGTGTGTGTGTGTGGGTGTGTGTGATTTAGTTCAAAGGGCACTGCCAAGGAACATTACTTTGGTTAAATTCTGCCTCTGACATCCTGATATTCTGGCAGTTGTCCCGGCACAGTTACTCAGCAAAAGAATTCTTCTCAGCAGTTCCTTGAAATAACCCAAATGATAACCAACTCTCCCATACTGGTCTTGAAACATTTAATTTGTAATTGCCATTAGCAATGACATTGAATAAAGAAACAAATATTTATTATATGGAAAAAAAAGCAACTTTGAGTAATCAGTATTCTTAGTAAAGTAAGCAAATATATGAAACTGCCAGTATAAGCCACTAGAATAGATAACATGAAAACAGCAGCTAGTTTGTTTTAAAAAGACATTCTAACACTTATGTCGAATATGGCTTGTGAGTTAAAGAAACAATATAGTAACAACTTTAGGAATGCAGTCATATATAAACAGTTATTTTTTTTTAATTTCAACATGATTTGCACTCACAATAATTATTTTGATTTTCTGTCTTGTTGGCCAGTTTAGTCCCACTAGCTCTTTAGCCTGCTTTCAGTGGAAAACCAAGATGGTATTCATATGGACTACGAGATATTTTTTTACCAAAGCAATCTACAATTCCCACATTCATTTGGATAAGTGCCATAGGATCCTTTACAGTCAGCTGAGCTGCCAAAACCTCAGGCAAACCCAGACCTTGGTTTAGAATC
The DNA here is from genome assembly GCF_019279795.1 of Protopterus annectens. Taxonomy (NCBI): domain Eukaryota; kingdom Metazoa; phylum Chordata; order Ceratodontiformes; family Protopteridae; genus Protopterus; species Protopterus annectens. Next base: position 988,713,428 of record NC_056737.1, on the reverse strand, counting down.
TTAGCTGAAGGACATCATACTTGGCTTGGAGATGCAGCACCCCCCCCCCCCCCATTTATGTACCACTGCAGTGTCAGCACTGGAAAAATAAACCCCACCAACTAGGGTGGGAACAGAACTCACAGCCTTCGGAAAGTACAGCTGTGTACACTTACCATAAATGTAGATGTTCGAGTGTATTCACTGTTGCAGTCATCACATTTGGGTTATCCCTGCCAGGGTAGCCCTTGGCTGGCCTGAATACCAGAGACTTAGTACTTCTGCAACGGCTGCTGTAGCTTGAGAACTGACGTCAGGACATCAGTGGTATAAAGTAAGGCAGCCGATGCCATTACATCAGTCTTTCTTGCCCTAATCTGTCATGAGCCCCCAAAGTAGGAGGCCAGGTAGTGGTGGAAGAACCCCATCAGTGGAAAATAAATACCAATATATATCTTGTAAGGAAAGGAGTACAACAAGGAAGAATGGTAACAAAATGAGAAGGAGAAAAAGAACAGGGGCTGGAGGGAGGGTAACCAGGACCGCAACAGTGAATACACTCGAACATCTACATTTATGGTAAGTAAACACAACTGTTCTATGTTCCTTGTGTTTCACTGTTGCAGTCATCACATTTGGGTAGATTCCCAAAGCTGAGGAAATGGCTGGAGGCAGTCAAGGAAGTTAGGGGCTGGCTAGGATGCCCTGCAAGACTGCAGAGGCAAACCCCACCCTGGATTTGGAGAAGAGAGGCAGGTGGTAATGTTTGGTAAAAGTGTGAATAGATGTCCAGGTAGCAGCCTCCAGGATGTTCCTGATGGGGACTCCTCTGAAGAAAGCTGCAGAGGTGGAGGCTGCTCTGGTGGAGTGAGTTCTGACCCCCTTGGGGGGAGGCTTATCATGCTGTTTGTAGCAGAAATGGATACAGTGTGCTATCCATTTGGAAATGGTTTGCTTGCAGATGGCTTTGCCTTCTGCCCTTGTAGCAAAGGTAACCAGCAATTGATCAGATGTTCTGAAGGATTTAGTGCTGTCCAAATAGTATTTTGAGCTGTCTGTCCACATCTGGAAAGTGAAGAATCCTTTCCCCCTTCTTCTGGGGATTAGGAAAGAAGGTGGTCAAATAAATGGATTGGTTGAGAGCCACACTGGCCACCACCTTGGGTATGAAGGATGGGTTAGTTCTGAGGGATACCCGGTCTGCATGGAAGATGGTGAAGGGTTCCACAGCCATGAGTGCTTGCAGCTCAGAGACTCTTCTGGCTGAAGTGATGCCCAGAAGGAAGGCTGTCTTCCAGGAGAGAAATTTTAGCTCTGCAGAAAAAACTGGTTTGAAAGGAGGCAGGGTGAGCTTTTCCAAGACAAAGTTAAGGTCTGAAGCTGATGTTGGTGCCCTTCTGGAGGGTATCAAGTTGCTAGCCTCTCTGAGGAACTGTTTGATCAAAGGTTGTGAAAAAGGGGCTGCTCAGTGGGAAAATGAGCAGAAATAGCAGAGGCATGATTTTTTATAGATGAGAAAGAGAGACCACTGTGTAGTAGGTCAGCTAAGTAATCCAGGATGAGAGGGATGGAGGGCTGTGCCACATTGGCCCCTTTAGCCTGGGTCCAGGTGCAGAACCTTTTCCATTTATCTGCATAAGACTTTCTGGTGGTTGGGCATCTGGCCTCACAGATAACATCCAGAACCTTTTTAGTGAGGATGACAGGTTGGTTCAGGGTTAGGGAATAAGTCAAGCTGCCACATTGAGTGTCTGCAATTGGGGATGCATGAATTCCCCTTCCCACTGGGTTAGGAGGTTTGGAATCTGAGGAAGATGACATGGAGGCAACAGGGACAGGCTGCACAGCAAGGGGTACCAGTGTTGTCAAGGCCAGTCTGGAGTTATAAGAATGGTCCTTGGTTTTTCTTCCCTTATTTTGAACAGTATCCTGGGGATGAGAGGTAGGGGAGGAAAGGCATAGACTGAGAGGTTGACCCAGGGGAAGGACAGGGCATCCACTTTCCAAGAAATGCAGTGATGCTCCCTGGTGCAGAATTTGCTGAGCTGCTGGTTGATGTGGGAGACAAAGGGGTCGACCTCTGGGGTTCCCCATTTCTGAATTATTAGGGTGAAGGTATTTCTGCTGAGCTGCCACTCGTGGGTCCAGAAGGTTTCTGCTTAATCGGTCTGCTAGGGAGTTGAGAGAGCCTGGTAGGTATTGTGCTAACAGGTGTTGTTGCATGGAAGAGGCTATGAGCCAAAGGGTCATGGCCAGCCTGCATAGAGGGTAGGAGTGAGTCCCTCCCTGCTTGTTGATGTACCACATCACAGTAGTGTTATCTGTTTTGATCAGGAGAACCTCTGGAGAGAGAAGGTGTTTGAAAGCTATAAAGGCATGCTGCACAGCCATCATCTCTTTTTGATTGATGTGCAGGGGAATTTGCTGTGGGCTTCATTGGCTCTGTATGCACCTGACATCCAGGTGTACACCCCAAGCATAGTCTGATGCATCTGTGGTGGGGTCTGGGCAGCGGGGTGTGGGAAGAAGGGCAGTCCCTTGTTGTGGGAGCATGCTGTTGCCCCCCAAAGAAATTCCTTTCTGAGGCAAGGAATCATGGGTATAAGAGTTTCCAGGTCTTGTGAGTGTTGACATCAAAGACTCTTTAGGTACCACTGAAGTTTCCTCATATGCAGTCTGGCATATGGAATGAGGAGAATGCAAGATGCCATGAACCCCAGAGCTTGCAGGATTTTCCTTGCAGAAAGCTGGGGCCTGGTGGCCAGCTGAGAGAAGTAAGCTGACAGGAAAATGTGTTTCTCTGGTGTAAGGTATGCCATCTGGGATGCTGTGTCCAGACTTGCTCCCAGGAAGATTATCCTCTGGGTGGGCACCTGTTTGGATTTTTTTTGTTGATTGTGTACCCTAGGGAGGTTAGTAGACTCCTTACAAAGACCAAGTGCTTGAGCAGCTTTTCCTGGCTGTCTGCCTGAATAAGGCAGTCTAAGTAAGGGTAAATTTTAATATTTCTTTGTCTGCAAAAGGCAATGGCCGGAGCCAGGCATTTTGTGAAAACTCTGGGAGCAGTAGATAAGCCAAAGGGAAGTGCAGAGAACTGAAAGTGCCTAGATCCTGCCCTGAAGTGGAGATATTTTCTGCATGATTCCCTGATAGGAATGTGGAGGTAGGCCTCTTTTAGATCCAGGGTGGCTAGCCAAGTGTCATTGGAGAGCATGGATGAGGGTGAACATTTTGAATTTTGGGATCACCAGGAAGGTGTTTAGAATGGATAGATCAAGGATGGGGGGGCAGGTTCCCTCTTTTCTGAGCACAAGAAAAAGTCTGGAGTAGAAGCCTTGACCTATCTGTTCTGCAGGAACGTGCTCTACTGCTCTCAAAGAGAGCAGGGAATGGATTTGCTTTTAGCCTCTGCCCACTGATTTGGTGGGAGATCTGGGAACTCTTTTGGGGTTGGAAGGGTGTGGAAGGGGAATTTGTATCCCTGAGACACAATGTTCAGAACCCATAGATTCATAGGTTCATAGGTTGGTACTAGGCTATCAGCCCTAGGGCCTATACAAGCTTAGCCATAACAATTCCCTGGCTATTTCTTCCCACACTATTTACTTCCCTGGACCCTCTGTCAGGGGGAGGCTGGATGTGATCCCCGCGGTGAATTTCCTTTCTCCCATCCAATCATCAAGGTTCCTTTTAAAGAGGACCAAAGAGGCACTCTGCTTGACATGTATGGGTAATCTATTCCAGAGTCTGGGGAGTCCCTGGGTCAGGAACCTATCCCTCCAGCATGTTTTGTTTATTGTGATGACAAGGTTTAGCTCTGTAGCATGTCCAACAGCTCTGGGTTTGACATGGCCTTGTATGTTAAGCAAAGATCACCTCTGAGTAGACGATATGTGACAGAGTATAGCTGGAGATTTTTAAGGCGGTCAGCGTAGGGCATAGGTTCTTGGTAATGGTGGCCCAGGCACTTGAGTGAAAGGAGAGTTTTCCTCCTAGGGATAAGTGAAGGTGGGCAGAGGGGTGGTCGGGAGGAGGTAAGTCATTGTGAGTTCTTACCATAAGGGGGTGGCTTAGAACTCCCTGATTTTGAAGTGGAGGTCGTCCACTGCCTAGATCTCTGCATTCCCTGGGGCTGTTGTCTGGGGTGGGGGGTCTGTTTTCATGGGGCCTAGGCTGGGCCTGTTTATTCAGAACTGGAAAGGACCAGTACTTGGAGGGAAAATGCCTGCTGAACCTAGGGTGCTGGACCTGTAAGAAATCCTTAATTGTTTGCAAAGATTTTGCTTTTTCTTCCATCTTTTTTAAGACATCTTCTGCCTTAGTGCCAAATAAGTTATCTTTGTGCAAGGGGGCGTCCAACAATTTAGATTTGACATGGTCTGGCAGGGGGTGTTCCTTAAGCCATGCATGTCTTCTAATGACAGATCCAGTGACTGCTGCCCTGCAAGAAGCTTTTAGGGCATCAAAACCACAGTGCAAAATGTGTTTAGTTACTTGACTTGCAGAATGCATTAAGTCTTATAAATCTTTAGATTCTACCCAAGCAGGAAAGGAAGACTTTTTTTGTTTAAGGAGTTACAAGGTATGTTGCTATTTAAGAATATGGAACTGACAGTTTAGTGCCCTGATAGCAAGAGTAGCTGAGGTGTATACTTTTTTATCTCGTCTGTCCAATGCTCTGGAATCCCTGTCTGAGGGGGTGGGATTCTTAGCAGAGGTTGGTTTAATCCCTTTTGTCCCTTGAGAAATGACCTCAGGGTCAGCTGTTGGATTTTTAAAAAAAATATTTGTGTGAGTTAGGGACTCTGTAGTACCTGTCTGGTTTTCTAGGAGCAGGAAGTAGGGCATCAGGAGTCAAACTGGATTCAAGGAAAACATCATCCACCACATCCAGGACTGGGAGGATGGCCAAGGGTCTGTGTTGCGGAAGATCTAGGAATTCCGAGTCTCTTTTTAGACTGAGGGTAGTCCCCGACTCTCCCATTGGAAATGCTCCCTTAACGTATGCAGTTTTCCCCAAAGGAAAAATCCTGTGGGGGAGAGGCTGAAGGAATGGATTCCTCTACATCAGAATCCTCATAAGTGGAGAGGGGTTGCATGTCTTCATAGTCAGATGCATCAGATTCAGCTGACTGTTGTTGAGACAAAACTACTTGGGACCGATCTCTTTTCCTTTTTGAGGGGGTAGCTTGGCTTCCCCTGATCAGCATGATAAGGTATTCTACCATTTTAAGCATTTGAGACTGAGGCAAGGTAGCAGGTGCCTGAGAGTAGTGTAGTCAGTTTCTTGGGTGTGATTCGAACCCTGGGCCTAAGGAACTCAAGTTGTTTTCAAAAGAACGGTAGTCGCGAAAGAAGACATCAGTTTGTGTCAAGATTCGGTGGTGCGAAGGACTTCCTCAGAAGCCAGTGCCTGCTCAGTGGCCCCAGACCCATCTAAGGTAGAGACAACTGCAGGATCCTTAGACGAAGAAGAGTTTTGCGGCAAACTCGACTCCAAAAGGGTCTCAATAGTGGCCTGCGAATCAGCTGAAGCAGGCATCAAGGGCTACAAAAGCACATCAAAGAGTAGCGGAGGACTGACGACTAGCTTAATGGAAGTGTCGTCAGTAGGTTTGGACCTGTGTGGTTTGCCTCTGTCTTTATCTTTATGTTTTTTTCAGAAGATCTGCTGTTGGATGGCTTACTGAAGCCATATTGGAATTCGAGGAGTGTAAACGAAAATATCTGGCTACAATAAGAGCCTGACGATGGATAGTTCTGGCATTGAACAAAGCACAGAAGTGACAATGGGGGACATCGTGGTCTGAGCCTGGGCAAGTGATGCAGTAAGAGTGGAAGTCTTGGTGTGGTATTTGCTTTACACAAGTGAGACAATTATTAACTTTTTCTGACATCAGTTAGTGCAAGAAAAAATTATCACCAATGGGATACTTAAGTTTAGAAGACTTCAACTTCACTTCGGAAATGAAAACTCAGGTAGCAGCCAACCGGCACGCATGTAAACTGTTTCTGCTTCAGGCTCCATGGCAAGAAAGGCTGATGTAATGGCATTGGCTGCCTTACTTTATGCCACTGACGACCTGACGTCAGTCCTCAAGCGACAGCTACCGATGCAGAAATACAAAATGTCTGGCATTCGGGCCAGCTGAGGGCTACCCTGGCAGGGATAACCCAAATGTGAAGACTGAAACAGTGAAACACGAAGAAAGTACAGTTGTGTACACACCATAAATGTAGATGTTCAAGTGTATTCACTGTTGCAGTCATTACATTTGGTTACCTGCTTGCAGGTAGTCCTCAGTTGTCCTTATTAACAAAGTCTTGTGTCCTGCCTCGGTTGCTGTCCCTTCTTCCATGACGTCAGGTCATCAGGGGTATAAAACATGCAGCCGACACCATTACATCAGTTTTTCTTGCCCCAGATGTCAGGTGCCCCCCTAATGGGAAGCAATTATATATAAAAGTACAAAGATATACCTCCAACAAAAAAGCAAATACACCAAAAAGGCTTTTAAGCATAGTAAAGGAAAGTAGAGGTATAGCCAAAAGAAGTTAGGGGGCTGGAGGGAGGGTAACCAGGACTGCAAAAGTGAATACACTCGAACATCTACATTTATTGTACATGTACACAACTGTACTATGTTCTTCGTGTTTTACTATTGCAGTCATTACATTTGGGTAGATTCCCAAAGCTAAGGTTGGGAGAAGGAATTTAGATAGCATTAGGGCCAGCTATAAGGCCCTGCAAGACTGCAGTGGCAAAGCCAGCTCTAGATTTAGAGAAAATTGACAAATGATAATGCTTGGTGAAAGTATGTACAGAACTCCAGGTAGCAGCTTCTAGGATGTCCCTGAGAAAGGCTGTATAGGTAGATGCAGCCCTGGTGGAATGAGGTCTGATCCTCTGGGGGATAGGTTTTCCATGGTGCTTATAGCAGAAATGAATGCAATGGCTTATCCATTTAGAAATGGTTTGCTTTAAAATAGCCTTCCCCTCTGCCCCTGCAGCAAATGCCACCAACAGTTGTTCAGATTTCCTTTGATGTTTAGTCCTGTCCAAGTAGAATCTAAGTTGTCTGTGCACATCTAAGGAATGCAGTATCCGTTCCCCTTTATTCTGTGGATTGGGAAAGAAGGTTGGAAAATGAATGGACTGATTAAGAGCTACACTGGATACCATCTTGGGCATGAAGGACGGATTGGTTCTGAGGGACACCCTGTCCGCATGAAAGATTATGAAAGGCTCCACTGCCATAAGGGCCTGTAATTCAGATACCCTTCTAGCTGAAGTGATTGCTAAAAGGAAAGCTGTTTTCCAAGAAAGAAATTTTAAGTCTGCAGTAGCAGCTGGCTCAAAAGGAGGTAGATTGAGTTTCTCCAAGACAAAGTTAAGGTCCCAGGCTGGGGTTGGAGCTCTCCTGGGTGGTCTCAAATTTTTGGTCCCTCTGAGGAACTGCTTGAGCAGTGGATGAGTCAAGGGGGGAGGTTCTGTGTTATAATGAGCTGAAATGGCTGAGGCGTGGATTCTAATGGAGGAAAAAGACAGGCCCTTGTGAAGCATCTCAGTTAAGTATTGTAAAATCTGAGGTAAATTGGGTGCTGCTGTGCTCATCCCTTGAGATTGGTTCCAGGCACAGAATCTTTTCCATTTTTCAGCGTAAGATTTTCTAGTACTAGGCCTCCTTGCCTCTAAAATGATATCCATAACAGGTTTGCTGAGGGATAGTAAAGGACAGATTAAGTAATTAGCCAGGTTGCAAGGTTTAGTGTTAGAAGCTGAGGGAGTAGAATCTGGTTCTCCTGCTGAGACAGCAGGGAAGGAGGCTGAGGCAGGTACCATGGAGATAACAGTGACACACTGCGCCGGAGGGGGTATCAGTGGTGGCGCAGCCAGTCTGGAGCAATCAAAATCATCCCTGGTCTGTCCTGTTTGACTTTTAGTAGTACTTTGGAGAGCAGAGGCAGAGGGGGGAAGGCATAGACTGATAGGTTTTTCCAGCTGAAGGACAGAGTCCTTGTGCAAAATTTGTCCAATTGGTAGTTCTGGAGAGAGGCAAACAGGTCTATATCTGAGCTCCCCCATTTGCTTGTCAACATGTTGAAAATCCTTGGTTCCAGTTTCCACTCGTGTGGGTCCATGAGGTAACTGCTTAGCCCGTCTGCCAGTGTATTTAATATTCCTGGCAGGAATTGAGCTTGTAGGTGCACTTGGTAGTTCAAGGCTGTGTTCCACAATGCCATGGCTAGTCTGCAGAGGGGGTAAGAATGTATACCTCCCCTGCTTGTTTATGTACTACAAACCAGTGGTGTTGTCCGTCTTTACCATTAATTGTCCTGGAAGAATGTGGTCCTTGAAGGTTGTCAGAGCATTTTGTACAGCTAACCTTTCTTTTTGATTGATATGCAGGTGCATTTGACTTGGGTTCCATTTGCCCTGAATGCACTTCCCTGCCAGGTGAGCCCCCCCATGCATAGTCTGATGCATCTGTTGTTAGAGTTTGGGCGGCAGGGGGTGGTGTGAAAGGTAGTCCCTTGTTTTGGTGGCAGGCCTCTGCCCACCAAAGGACCTCTAGGCATAGGCAAGGTATGATAGGAATCGTTGTTTCTTGGTCTTGAGAGTGTTGACACCATAGGCTTTTTAGAAACCACTGTAGTTTCCTCATATGCAGTCTTGCATATGGAATTAGAAGAATGCAGGAGGCCATGAACCCCAAGGTTTGCAGTATTTGTCTTGCAGATAGCAGGGTTTTTGTGGCCACTTGTTTGAAGTAGGTTGTCAAATGAATTTGTTTCTCTGGCGTGAGGTAAACCATCTGGGAAGTTGTATTCAAGCTTGCTCCCAGGAATATAATTTGTTGACAGGGTACCAGGTGTGATTTCTTTTCGTTTATGGTGTACCCCAGACAGGTTAGAACCCTTTGTACAAAGGCCAGATGATTCCAAAGCATGTCCTGGCTTTCTGCCTGAATTAAACAATTGTCCAAGTATGGGCATATTTGAATATCTCTTTGCTTGCAAAATGCGATAACTGGAGCTAGGCACATTGTGAACACCCTGGGCACAGTAGATAAGCCAAAGGGCAGTGCAGAGAACTGATCGTGTGTGTAGCCTGCTTTGAAGCGTAGGTATCTTCTGCAAGATTCCCTGATTGGGATGTGCAGGTATGCTTCTTTTAAATCTAGTGTTGCCAACCAGGCATCTTTGCCTAGCATAGGAAGTCATTGGTGAAGAGTCAGCATCTTGAATTTTGGAATCTCCTAAAAGGTGTTTAGAGTAGACAGGTCCAGGATAGGATGCCATGAATTGTCTTTTGTGGGTACCAGGAAAAGTCTCGAGTAGAAACCTTGTCCCTTTTCCTCTTCTGGTACCAGTTGAATAGCTCCATGCTTAAGAGAGAAAGTACTTGTTTTGGGCCTCTGCCCACTGATCTGGGGGTAGGTCCGGCCACCCGCTTGGTGTTGGCAATGTGTGGAAGTGAAATCTGTATCCCTGGGACACTATATTTAAAACTCATTTGTCCTGGGTAATGAGTTCCCAATTCTTTGCATGAAGAGCAATCTTTCCCTCCAAAGGGGCAGTCAGTTCATAAGTGCTTGGAAATTTTAAAAGGAAGTCATTGAGGCAGTTTACCATAGGGGAGAGTCTTATTTTTCCCAGATTTGAAAGTGGAGGCCCCCCACTGCTTAGTTCTGTGTGTTCCCTGGGACTGAAACCTGGGTTTTTTGCTGTGTCTGGGTTTGGCTTGCGAAGACCTGGAAGGGGCTGGAAAGGACCAATTCTTACAGGGCCAGTGCCTACTAAATCTAGGAGGCTGAACTTGTAAAACATCTTTACAGTTTGCATAGATTTAGCTTTATCTTCCAACTTTTTAAGAACTTCCTCTGCCTTGTTGCCAAACAGGCGGTCCTGATTTAAAGCAACATCCAACAATTTAGCTTTAACATGATCAGGCAAAGACTGCTCCTTAAGCCAAGCATGCCTTCTGAGCACAGACCCAGTAACAGCAGCCCTGCAAGAGGCCTGTAATGAATCAAAACCACATTGCAAAGTATGTTTTCCAACGTGTTCAACAGAATGCATTAGATCCTGTAATTCTTTATTTTCTACACAGTCAGGAATCACCATAATTTTTTGTTTAAGCAGTCCAATAACATGCTGCTGATACTTTAACATATGAAGCTGGCAGTTTAAGGCCCTAATGGCCAAGGTTGCAGACATGTAAACCTTCTTACCCAATCTATCCATTGCCCTGGAGTCTCTATCAGAAGGGGTAGGATTTTTAACAGTAGAAGCCTTAATGTCCTTGGGCCCCTGTGAAATAGTCTCTGGATCTGCAATAGGATTTTTAAAAAGGAACTTGTGAGAATCAGGGACCCTGTAATATCTGTCACATTTTCTGGGAGCAGGAGGCAGGGAATCAGGGGCCAAACTAAATTCCGAAAAAACATCATCAACAATGTCTAGTACAGGAGGAATAGCTAAAGGCCTATGCTGAGGTAGGAGAAGGAAATCCCTAAGCCTCTTTTTTGAAACAGAAAACTCCTGGCTTTCCCAGTGGAAATGCTCCCTTAGAGTATGTAAGGTTTCCCCCAAAAGAAAAATCCTTTGGAGGGGAAGCAGAGAGGGAATGGAGTCCTCTGCATCAGAATCTTCATAAGTAGGTAAGGGCAAATCCAGATCATCAGAAAAATCAGAAAAAACAGAATCCTGATCAGAAAATTCATAATCAACTTCAGTCCTAGGCCTCTTAGAAGGGGGGGTTGGCTACCCCTGATTAGAGTTATTAGATCTTTAGCCATTCTTATCATTTGTTTTTTAGGCATAGAGGCCTGAGCATGTGGCCTGGGCATCAGTTTTTTAGGCATGGATCGAGATTTAGGCCTAAGTAAAGAAGGAGGTGTCGGTTTAATATGCAAGTCCATAGGCCTGAATACACCCTCAGAAGCCAGTGCCTGCACAGCAGCTCTGGACCCATCCAAGGTAGACACATCCACGGGTTCCATAGTTGAAGCATCTCAAGGCATACTGGACTCCAAATGGGTCTCAGTAGAGGCCTGCGAATCAGAAGTAGTGGGTATTAGGGGCTGCGAAAGCACCTCACTGAGTACCGACCAACTGGCGACTGGCTTAGGAGAAGTGTCATCTGCAGTTTTGGTCCTCGGCGGCCTGTCTCTGTCTTTATCTTTGTGTTTTTTCAGAATCCCCGTATTTTTATTTAATAACTTCTTGAATTTCTGCAATTTTTATACATAATTCATATCTAATTTTAACATCTTACATTTTAATACAAAGTTGACTACTGGTTCAAGCTTGTTTTATGCTTTAGCACTTGTTTTTATTTTATACCTTAGTGCTTGTTGCTTCGTCATTTAACCTGTAAGTTACCTGTAAAACTGAGCTGGGGGCTTGGCTAACATGAGTGTTTTCAGTAACTCTAATTGGTTTTAAGTTTAAATTAATGAACCAAGAAATATTTATATGTTTATCTGATGAAGTTCCAATATGGAAATGAAAGCACTTAAGTGCAAGTGTTCTATCTTCATCTTATTCAATAAATAATTGAACCTTGTCAGGAGGACTTTGCTTGTAGTCAATTCTGCTGCATTTTCAGGGTTGCTTTGTCCTTTTTTGTTTGTGTTGGAATTTACTGTGCAGAACATCTCAAAACCTTGTCTCTTTTCTCAGTATCATACATGCCTTAGAAAGGCGACCTCTGCCTCACTTATAGGGCCTCAACAGACTCTCTTCTGTCAAACCTATTACACATTTGCATATCCAGTAGTGTCATAAACACCCACTCAAGGGACCTAAATCTTTTTTTTTGCAAAATCAATAGAATATGCTGGAGAGATAGGTATGTACCACATAAAGAATCACTCTTTTGGAACTGCCTTTTCCACTCCACATAAAGCAGACCACATCCCTTACTCTAGTCAAATATAATTTGGACGACTGGCTAGGTAACTGCAAATTCACCACTGCTTTATCAACAATGGCTGTCATGGATACAGGAAACATAATTACATCAAAAAATATTTGTTTGACCTACCCATGGAAATTCATATTATAATAAGGGTTGATAATTACCATGGGAATGGAAAGCTAGGCTTCATAGGATCTTCACAGATCAACAGCCTCTTAAATGCCTATGAAGCTCAGAAAATATTGGAAAATGTATGAGTTATACATCATTACCACCATACTGTGAGACAAGTACATTACCAAATGCATCTAGGCTGAGGAGTAAAGAGAGAGGTTTACTTATGGTGTTCTCAAGCACGTTATTTTGTAATAGAAACTGGGCTCTGGGTGCAAAAGCATTTTGAATGATCTGAAGATCTTCAAACAGCTCATCAAATAAAACTTTTTTTATTTCATTCAGCCTGAAGTAAACATTACAGATCTGCATTGTAACTCATCAGTTCAGCCTCTATTTTTTCTTTTTTTTTTTCTCTTTGTTTTTTATCAGGTCTATGTCAAGTTATATAATTCTTATGAATTTTTTTTGAATTTTGTATATATTTTTTGTTCTTTCTTGCAATTTTATGTAATTCCTTATGTAATTCTTTTATTTCATTGGAGTTTTTCTCTCCAGGCCTCCACTGAAAATGGGCTATCCTGGCTCAGTGGATATTCCTGGTAAACAAATGCCAATAAATAAACAAATAAATAAATAAATCTTTTGAATAAATTACTTGGGGACATTACATGTTTGTGCTAATTATTTTATTTGTATTTCTAGAAATATACCATCAACTTAATGTAAAACTGTATGGACAGTCTACAGCTTTGCTTACAGCAAGACATCTGATATCAGATACTGTCAGGAAAACTGCTGGATATTTGCCTTATTACTTTCAGGCTGGTATTTTAAGATGAACTTTCTTACATTAACTATTAAAAATAAAAAAATGGTGACACCAAGCATACTGCATATTTTAAGTCTAACCCTCAAAATAAAGCATCAGTGCTCAGCATATGAATGATGAGTTGATTTTACAGCTTTACCAAATTTCATTTGTTAATACCTGTAATAATAATACTGATGATCTTATAATTTCTACCCCAGTGGAAGGCAATTGCCCTAATTTTACTATCAATATAGTCTTTGGTGTGTGGAAAAAAATTAATGGGACAGCATTTATGGGTCCAAAGAGGATCCCTGGAACTTTACTGGTTAATATTAAAGTGATTATTGTAAGAACAGATGTTTTAGAAAAGGGAACTGTTGCTAAATTACAGAAATTCTCAAATATTATTCTGATATAGAAAAAGGGAGAGAAAGATAATGTAAAAAAACTATAGACCTATTAGTTTACCATCAGTTTTTGGTAAATGCATTGAAAGATGTGTGATTGAGTTAGTGAGTAAAACTAATACTAGCCATAAGGACATTGATATTTAACAACACAGCTTTGCTATGGGGAAGATCTACTTTAAGCAATTTCATCAGTTTCTATGACCAGATTACAGCAATTCTTGATTCATGTTTACTTCCTAGTATTATATATTTACATTTAGCCAGTCTTGAAAATTCATGAAAATTTAAATACATTAAATATTAACTTTTACATTGTTAGATGGATAACTGAATGGCTGAAAAATGAGAGTAGTGTGTTAAGTTCCAAATGCATTACCTGGTTATTTGCCTGTATCCTCAGGCATTCCAGAAAGATCTGTGTTAGGGCGTCTATTACTTAATGCTGCTTCAATCATGCCAAGAGACAGAAATTTGTGGATTCACAAATATGTGGACGATTGCAAAACAGCATTTGTCATACAATAAATAAATAAATAAAGATTCTAATTAAGATTCTGATTAATTGAACACTTATATGACGCTAATATGAGACTGGGCCCTTGTCACGGGTTTAACATTTAGTTTAGACAAATTTAATATTATATATTTTAATCAGAAAATATGAAGAAATCTAGTTTACCTTGACTCAGTGAAACTTAACGAAGTTCAACAATACAGAGATTTGGATATCACAATATTTTCTGATCTTTCACTTAAAACCATGTCAGTCAGGCAAGCACAAAAGCTATGAAAGAGATGAGTTATTTATTGGGAAATTTCAATATCAGGGTATGGGTAGCGTGATCACTGTATATAAAACTTATATTAGACCTATTAGTGAATATAATAGCGTGTTTTACATTTATATTTAGAGTTGGATTAAAATTTTAGAGGGTGTACAATATAAGGTTAGCAAAAAAGCTACCCCAATAAGTGATTATGATTACAGGAACATTTAAATCTTTACTCTATAAGTTACAGAGGAAAATTAATTCTAGCATACCAAACTTTTCCGATGCTGTACTGCAAATTTTATTTAACATGGAGATTTATAAACGTGAAAAAGCATTGTGGTACAATAATATGAAATTCCAGACATATATATGTAAAATATGGTTAAAATATTAATTTATTGTATATCAACTGACTTTATTATGGAATAATATACCAGTTTATATTCATCAGTCAACTTCTTTAGAAATTTATAAAAAAAAGTACTGATACCAGGTCAGGGGATATGAAATTTGGACCTTATATTACAGAATCAATATTCCTAGTACCCCATTAGGACCAACATTGTTACAGAACTAATGAACTTATGAATAGAGCTTATCTTCACATACCAGCCTATAAAACTAAAATTGTTTCCCCAATAAAGCACTTGCATGTTTTATGTTTTAATAATCCAAGCTACTCAGAAACAGCTCCTCGTGGTCCTGCAGAGTGGTGCTAGCAGCAGAGAACTGAGAAAAGCGACTACTTTCCTGATCTTAGGTTCATAGGTTCATATTAGGCTATCTGCCCTAGGGCATTTATAAGCCTAGCCAGAGTGTGTTTGGCTTTCGCCACCCATTTTAAAATTAATTTTGCTATGCCCTTTTTCGAGGTTAGTATACTGTGCCTCTGTCTAACAGTGACACAGAAGTGATACCAGGGTAAACCTCGATCCCCATCCACTCATCAAGATTCCTCTTGAAGAGAGTCAATGAGGGACTCTGCCTAACCTGGACTGGGATTTTATTCCAGAGTGAAGGGAGCCTCTGGGTTATGAATCTGTCCCTCCAGCATGTCCTATTTATTTCAGTGCTGAGGTTCAAGTCTCGAGCACGTAGCTCGATGGGATTTGGATTTTCTGAGGTGCAGCATGTCCATTAATTCCGGGTTGGACATGGCTTTATATGTCAGGCACAGATCGCCTCTGAGCAGGCGGTATGCCACTGAGTAGAGCTGGAGTTTCTTTAACTGGGCAGCATATGGCATCTGTTTGAGCCCTTTGATCCCCCTGGTGAGGTACTTTTGGGGTCTTTCCAGTTGCTGCAGGTGTCTGGTAAGGTACATCCCAAAAGGGGCATTGTATTCAATTATGGGCCTGATGAGGGATGAGTAAAGAGGCACGATGACCTCCCCTGATCTAGATGTGAATCCCTTCATGATTAGGTGGGCTATATAAAATGTTTTTCTAACCACTTTGGCCACGTGGTTGTCAAATGAGAGATTGCTATCAACTTGGGTCCCCAGGTCCCTAATTACTTCTTCCATACTTAATGGATTACCACCTATGTGGTAATTTGTGGGCACTTTGTTTTGCCAAAGGGGATGACTATACACTTTTTGGCGTTTAGCTTGAGGCCATGGCTCTGGCACCAGTTGTCTGTTTCTATGAGGCCCTTTTGGAGGATGCTTGTGTCGGCTGGAGAGTCGATTATAGCGCCCAGTTTGCAGTCATCTGCGAACTTGGTCAGCTACAGTCCTTCCGTGTTTGCCTGTACCTCCGAGAAATATATACCGAACAGGAGAGGTCCCAGGACTGAGCCTTGTGGGATGCCACTTGTAACTGGCTTGGAGTCTGACATGGCTCCAGCAATTCTAACCATGTGGGTTCTGTCCTTGAGCCAGTTTGCAACCCATCTAGTGACATAAGGGTTTATATTTAAGCTGGTGAGCTTATCTGTAATGCCCGAGTGGGGTATTGTATCGAAGGCTTTTGCGAGGTCCAGGTAGGCTGTGTGGACCACCTTCCCCTCATCAATGGCCTTGGTGACTGTTTCAAAGAAATTGACCAGGTTTAAGAGGCAGGATCTGCCCTTAACAAAGCCGAACTGGGTAGGATCCAGTGTCTGTAGGTCCCCACTATTTTTTTTTATGAGGTCCATGATGATCCTTTCCATAGCTTTGCAGACCAAGCTAGTCAGGCTTATAGGGTGATAGTTTCCAGGATCCATTGGGGCACCACCTTTGTGGAGAGGGACCACTATTGCTGTACGCCACTCTTTGGGTACATATCCTGTGGTAAGGCTGAGATTGAACAATAGTTTTATGTTTGGGTTTAGCTCTTCTTGGAGTTCATGTAGGACACAGCCCGGGACACCGTCTGGTCCCATTGATGCTGTGTTTTTTGCTTTGGAGAGGGTGGCTCTTACCTGAGCATCTGAGATGTCAGGGGGACAGCACTCTGCTGGGATAGATATTTGCCCTTTTGGTGGGGGGGGAGTTTGCGCTGAACCTGTCAGCTAGGATGTTGGCAATGTCTGTGGATTCGGTGTATTTTTTGTCATTTTGGACTAATTCTGAGCATATCTGGGAATTCTCACCCAGGTTCCTAACATAACTAAAGAAAGCCTTGTCATTATCCTTAGTGTCCTGTGCAATTTTTCTCTCGAAGCTGGCCTTAGACGATTTTATGAGTGCCCGTAGTTTTTTGCTAACACTGATCAGAGATGCCTTCCCTTTTTGGGATTTTGCTCTATCATGTAGTAGCTTCCTCCTTCTATTGTATAGTTTGTTTATGGCTGGGGTCCACCAGACAGGACGTCTGCCTTTGGAGGATTGGTTCTTGGTGTTATTTGGGATTGCATGATCCATGCATTCCTGAAGGTGTTCATAGAATGCATTTATAAAGGATTCTGTGGTCTGGGCAGTATTTTCCACAGGCCCGGGGGCTTTGAAGGATTCCACCTCGGTTTTGAGGAGTGTGAAATTTGCTTTAGAGAAGTTTTTCACTGTGGTTTTCTGGGCAGGGGGTGGGGTCGGGATGTGAATATCCAGTGAGATTAGTTTATGGTCTGATCTTACCAGTGAGGGATACACTTCTGGTCTGGAGCATAGAGTCCCCATGTTGGTGATGATCAGGTCCAGTATGTTTTCCCCTCTTCTGGGAGTGGTAACAAGTTGTTCCATAGCATTTGAGTTTATAAATTCTAGGAACCTTTGAGCTAGGGTGATGGAGCTAGAGTAATGCTCCCAGTCTATGTTTGGGTAGTTGAAGTCGCCCAATATAATTGTGTTTGGAGAGACCTTCATATTTTTCAGTGTTCTCAGGAAGGCCGAGTGGGGTTCCTGGATTTGGGAGGGTGGTCTGTAGCAGGTTATAAACTGGAAGGCAGTTTTACCCACTGTTAGTTGCACATGGATAGTCTCTGATGCTTCGTGCTGTGCCACCAACCTGGAGGTGTGGGTATCTTTGACGAATATTGATACTCCCCCTCCTTTTCTGGTTCGGTCCAAGTTTTGGGTCCAAAAAGCATGGTATGAGGTATAACCTGGAATGCTGGGTGCTCTCGGGAGCATTGAACCAGGTTTCTGTTACTGCACAGATATCGATGTTCTCCATGCTAAGGAGAGTTTTGAGTGCATGCATCTTGAGGTTTAGACTTCTGGCGTTGAGTAACATTACTCTTAGTTTCTTATCCCTTGTGATACCTATGGAGGTGGGTTTGTCTTTTGAGCCTTGTCTAAAAAAGGCACTATGGGGTAGCAAGAGCCTTTGTCAATATCCGAAAGCCCAGGGGTGACAGGTGCAAGCCGTCCCTAGCAAAGCATCGTGGCTTGTCGAGCATGTCATCCCAGGCTGACAGGCATTGGATCCCCTTTGAATGACACCAATACTTAAGCCAATTGTTGAAATTGATCATCTTGTCTTCATATTGTGGCATCATTCTTGGTGAGGGTAAGATGCTACTCAAGGTCAGGGTCATACCGGCCTGAGCCACATGCTCAGAGAGCTCCTCTATGTCTCTTTTCTAAGTATTTTTTTTGTATGTCTCTTTTGTTGTATGTCTATGTTGTATGTTGTCTCTTTTGTATTTTTATGTCTCTTTTCTAAGTATTTTTTTTGCTGTTATACCTGAGATATCTTCTTTTTCTTACTTTGAACAAGTTTAAACTGCTTTATTACCTGTTTTTTGCATTGTACATTATCTGCACTTAAGTTACAGTTGGTCGAAAGTTTGTTTGTTAAATTTAACTGTTGAGGCTGCCCACTAAAGTGCGCTAGCCTGTGTAATTGATTTATTACTGTTTCCTGCATTTCTGTGTACTTTTTAACTCAAAACAAAAAAACAAAAAAATATCCTTGTTTTCCCGCCTTTTCTCGACTAGTTTAGACCAGTATACAGGCTTTGCTGTATTCTGGACTGTGGTGTAGTTCCTGTGCTGTCCATTGCCTTACTTGGATAGAAGGAAGTTTCTTTGCTCACCAGTGGGAGTGGGGAGCCTTGAGCAGCCTATCTGTCCCTGAAGGAGTGACCTCATCACAAGAGCTGGTAGTAATTGGTCGTTTTGGACCATTTCCTGCTCTTTTGAAGTTCCCTGTTTAAAATCCGCGTTTGCGCGGCTTTGCGTGATTGTGCGCATAGCGCAGCACCGGTTAAACAGGCTTAAACTATTACTGGCTCTGCCAAGTCTGCACTTCAGTTTTTCCCTTAAGAAAGCTCTACTTTCAACAAAATCAGTCTATTCACTATATTATAAGCCTAGCACTTGCTCCTAAACCCTTTCTTTCAAGCGAAGCAACCTTAAACTAACATAAGCACTGCATCCACCTACAACCCGTGGTAATACCTACTTCCCTTCAAAGTCCTCTCTGACCCAGTTTCACATCACTCCCTTACACTATTCTGGCGAGTGGTATATTACTGACGTCCTCTCCAGTTCAGCTGGTTAATCTGGGAATCCTGAGACAATGTTACAACTGTCTCATGTACACAGACGACCCTCTCCTCCTCCCAACAAACACAAACACATGTGAGAGATGCAACTATATAGCCAAACTGGAGGCTGAACTCTCTCAACACAGGACTAGCAAGATCAGACACGAGGAGAAGGTAACCACACACACAACAAACCCAGTCTCACATAAACCAACCACAACTGCAAACCAAACACATAAAAACACAAAGACATATTCGGAGGCTCTAATAAAAAACTTACCAAAACAACAGAGGCTCCCAAAGCAGACACCCAAGAAAACACCACCTCAAAACACTGCACATGCAACACATAGTACACAAAGTCAGTGTGCCAAACAATCACAGCCCTTAAGGCGAAACACCATGCCGGATACACTAGTAATAGGTGACTCTATAGTCAGATACACTGACGTTCCACTTACCAGGCTGAACAAAGAGAGGGTAACAGTGAGTTGCCTGTCGGGTGCTAGGATCCACCACATAACACAAGCACTCAGGTCACTCCAAAGCAAGTACAAATATGACTCCATCATTGTTCATGCCGGCATGAATGACCTGAGACGTACCTCCTTGGACTACATGAAAAGAGACATAGAGGAGCTCTCTGATTATGTAGCCCAGGCCGGTATGACCCTGACCCTGAGCAGCATCTTGCCCTCACCAAGAATGATGCCACAATTCAAAGACAAGATGATCATCTTTAATAAATGGCTCAATTACTGGTGTCATTCTAGGGGGATCCAATGTCTGTCTGCTTGGGATGACATGCTGGACAAGCCACGCTGCTTCGCAAGGGACGGCTTGCACCTGTCACCACTGAACTTCCGGATATTGGCTAAGGCTCTTGCCACCCCCATAGTGCCTTTTTTAGGTAAGGCTCAAAAGACAAACCCACCACCTTAGAAAACAAAAAAGGAAAAAAACTAAGGGTAATGCTGCTCAATGCCAGAAGTCTAAATCTCAAGATGCAGGCTCTCAAAGCACTCCTCATTATGGAGAGCATCGATGTCTGTACAGTAACTGAAACCTGGTTCAAGGCTCCTGAGAGCACCCCAGCCCTACCAGGTTATACCTCGTATCATGCATTTCGGCCCCAAAACTTGGGCTGAACCACAAAAGGAGGGGGAGTGTCCATATTCATTAAACACACCCACACCTCCAGGTTAGTGGCAACGCACAAAGCATCGGAGACCATCCATGTGCAACTAACCATAGGCAAAACTGCTATACAACTTGTAGCATGCTACAGACCACACTCTCAGTCTCAGCAACTCCATTCAGCCTTCCTGAAGACACTGGAGGATAGGAATGTCTCACCAAATACCATCATATTGGGAGACTTCAACTACCCAAACATAGACTGGGTGCATTATTCAAGTCCCAACACCCTAGCCCAAAGGTTCCTGGAATTCATCAACTCAAATGCGATGGAACAACTAGTCACCTCCCCCACAAGGGGAAATAATATACTTGACCTGATCATCACAAACATGGGGACAAAATGCTCAACACCGGAAGTATACCCCTCACTAGTGAGATCAGACCACAAACTAATAACCCTAGATATTCATATCCCACCTCCACCCCCAGCACAAAAGACCACAGTGAGAAACTTCTCAAAAGCCGACTTTACACTCCTTAGGACTGAAATGGTATCCTTCAAGCCCCCTGAGCCAGTCGAAACCACATCCCACACTGCTGACTCCTTCACAAATGCTTTCTACGGACATCTCCAAGAATGCATGGATCATGCAATCCCAAATAAAACCAAGGCCCTTTCCACCAAAGGCAGGCATCCTATCTGGTGGACCCCAGCCATAAACAAACTTTATAACAAGAGAAGGAAGCTACTGCAAGACAGAGCAAAATCCCATAAAGGGAAGGCATCTCTGCTCAGCACTAGCAAAAAAACTACATTCGCTCATAAAATCATCAAAGGCCAACTTTGAGAGAAAAATTGTTAAGGACTCTAAAGATAACCACAAGGCCTTCTTCAGTTATGTTAGAAACCTGGGCAGAAACCCTCAGATATTCTCAGAGTTAGTTCATAATGGCAAGAAATACACTGAACCCACAGATATTGCCAACATACTGGCAGACAGGTTCAGTGCAAATTTCTCCCCTCCCTCTCCCTCAAAAGATGAAATATTTATCCCAGCTGAATGCAACCTCCCTGACATCTCAGATGTCCAGGTGAGAGCTGCTCTCAGCAAAGCTAAAAATACAGCATCTATGGGACCAGACGGTGTCCCGGGTTGCGTGCTATGTGAACTCCTAGAGGAGCTAAACCCACATATAAGAATGCTTTTTAATCTTAGCCTTACTACAGGATATGTCCCTGAACACTGGCGTACAGCAACAGTGGTCCCACTCCACAAATGTGGCACCTCTACAGACCCTGGAAACTACCGCCCCATTAGCTTGACCAGCTTGGTCTGCAAAGCTATGGAAAGGATCATTATGGAACTCATAAACAAAGACATCGGGGACCTACAGACAATTGACCCTACCCAGTTCGGCTTTGTAAAAGGCAGATCCTGCCTTTTAAACCTGGTGGACTTTTTTGAAACAGTCACTAGAGCCATCGATGAAGGCAAAGCAGTTCATACAGCCTACCTGGACCTGGCAAAAGCCTTCGACACAATACCCCACTCAGGCATCATAGACAAGCTCAACAGCTTAAATGTAAACCCGTATGTCACAAGATGGGTTGCAAACTGGCTGAAGGACAGAACCCACAAAGTCAGAATAGCTGGAGCTATGTCAGATTCTAAGCCAGTAACAAGTGGAGTCCCACAGGGCTCTGTCTTGGGACCCCTCTTGTTCGGCATTTATTTCTCAGATGTGCAGGCAAACATAGGGGGGTTGTGGCTGACAAAGTTCGCAGATGACTGCAAACTAGGCACCATAGTCAATACACCAGCTGACACATGCATCCTTCAGAAGGGCCTTACAGAAACAGACGACTGGTGCCAGAGTCATGGCCTTAAACTAAATGCCAAAAAATGTATAGTCATCCCCTTTGGGAAAAACAAAGTACCCACAAATTACCACATAGGTGGTAACCCATTAAGTATGGAAAAAGTAATCAGAGACCTGGGGACCCAAGTTGACAGTGACCTCTCATTTGACACCCACGTCGCCAAAGTGGTTAGAAAGACCTTCTACCTTGCCCACCTTATCATGAAGGGATTCACATCCAGATCAAAGGATGTCATTGTACCCCTATATTCCTCCCTTATCAGACCTATGATTGAGTACAATGCCCCATTTGGTATGTACCTCACCCGGCACCTGCAGCAGCTGGAGAGACCCCAAAAGTACCTCACCAAGAGGATCAAGGGTCTCCAACATATGTCATATGCTGCCAGACTAAAGAAGCTCCAGCTCTATTCAGTAGCATACTGCCTGCTCAGAGGTGATCTGTGCCTGATGTACAAGGCCATGTCCAATCCAGAATTAATGGACATGCTCCACCTCAAAAAATCCAAATCCATCAGAGCCACGAGAGCTAAAGATCTAAACCTCAGCACAAATATGAATAGGACATGCTGGAGGGACAGATTCATAACACAGAGGCTTCCCGCACTCTGGAACAGGATCCCAGTCCATGTTAGGCAGAGCCCCTCACTGACTCTCTTCAAGAGAAATCTTGACGAGTGGATGGGTGATCATAGGTTTACCCCGGGGGTCATCTCTGTGTCATTACTAGACAGAGGCACAGTAAACTAAATTTAATTTGTACACTTTTGTATCATTACATGGGGTGGCGAAAGCCACATACACTATGGCTAGGCTTATAAATGCCCTAGGGCAGATAGCCTAGTACTATACTATGAAACTATGAAACTATGCAGTAGGTTTTTTTCTGGAGTCTTCCATCTGTCATTTTGTGTGTTGCAAATTCACTGGGATATTAAACACATTTTTGTGTGTATGTGAGATGTGTTGTGATGGTTATCTACTTTTTTGATATTGTCTCATTTTAAATTTGCTTTGACTGAAAAACTGAACTTGAATTGTCAGTTCAAACACTTATAAAACTATGTGTACAATGTTTGGTAATACACTGATGTTGCTCTCACTGTTGGCAATACCAGGTGTTAAACTTATTTACATCAAAACAAGAAAGTGTACATTGATTTAGAAGCATAAAAATAAATTACATGAAAAATGAAACCTTTTATGGACTAAGATGGTACAAGTTAGACGGGGTAACTACAGATATGGATATAAAATATCAGCCAGGATGATTTGCTTGGGGAAATGTATATTCCTTGTGAAAAGTGTGATCTAAAGTACACAGAACTAACATGACAGTGAGATCCAGAGCTGTTACATGGTTATGAAAGGAAATGTATGTATGTTAACTGGATGGTGAGCCACTATGAGACTGAAACCAAAATACCATTTTAGTAAAAGACAACAGCACTCAAAATTAGGGGGAAACTCAACCTCCATGCCAAAAGATCAGCGACAGTAAGTGGGCATAAAAGAGTTGGTTGTATTCCTTTACTTGGCTAATTTACAGAGAGGAGACAATATGGACAGAATAAAATGTAATGACAAAATATTTGGTCTTTCTCAAAACTTACACTATCAAAGAAAAAGTCCCACAAAAAGGTTATCATCTCTGAAAAAAGAACACCTGGAAGAACTTGAAGGTTTAGTAAGAAAGCTGAAGTCTTAGGTGGTGTATCTTTTCAAGGAAAGAAATTATTGCTTGAAGGACTCTGCATTTTCAAGCTGTTAAATCTATAGTGTGCAAATGTATTATCTCATAGGGTCCCATTTAGATGATCGAAGTTTCAGAACTTCGACTCTCATACGGCTGGGGCCATATGATCGAAGTTTTAAAACTTTGAACGTCTAAAAAAAAGACAAATTCCTAGATGTTTATGCAGGGGGGCAAATCCACCTGCACCCCCCACACCCCCCCACTATTTAAATATACGAACTCTGAGATCACACTACAGCGAGGAAAAGGGAAAATTCCCATTCCGCACTGTATGGAGATCTCCGTTTAGGTGTTCGAAGTTTTAAAACTTCGATCATATGGTGTCAGCCATATGAAATTCGAAGTTCTAAGACTTTGATCACCTAGATGGGACCCATCTCATGTAGCCACAAAAATTTGAAAAACTGAAAAATGAGAACTGGAGAGAGGATGATTTAGAAGGTCATTAGATTTCTGACTGAGGACAGAAGTATGGAAAATACTGAAAGTGAATTAATGTGTGTGATTATTTTTTTGTTTCTGGTTGAATAGGTTTACAGTTAAAAATAACAAATGGCATTGTTGTTTTTCTACCACAGTATGAACACTTATTTTTATTTTACATTTGTTGACCGGGATAATCCGACTGGATGCATGTCCATTTTCAGCGGAGGCCCAGGAAGAAAAGCTCCAGGTAAACAGAAACATTAAAAACATGTTACAATTATAATTTTGACAAAGAGTACATAAGCAAACAATAATAAACATGTACCACAGGTTAGAGTTAAACCCTGGTGAAAGCCAGACGTAAATTACACAGTAGCTGATTAATAGATTTTACATAATCTAGTTAGCCAGGCTTGATACAATGACATAGCCAGTTTAGTGCCAGATGTTGTTTGAGTCTAGTTTTAAATTGACCTAGGGAGGAGAGTAAAGTAATGTCAGCTGGAAGTGAGTTCCAGATCTGCCTACAGAGTTTGCAAAGAGAGAGTCACCAGCTGCATTGTTAATTTTGCTAGTCTGAATTAGTAGTCTGTTAGAGGATCTAAGCAGTCACGGATTGTTATAGGGGGTGATAAGATTTTTAAGTGCGGGAATATTATCCGGATTATAAAGGACTTTATAAGCCATGCTCAGTTGGTTATACTGAATTAGACTGGGTAGTTCAAGCCACCCAAGCTGGTTAAGATTGATGCAATGATGTGTCCTAAAAGGCAGCCCAGTGGTAAATTTGGCAATGTGATTATAGCAGGTTGAGAGTTTGTTAAGTACAGTCTTGTTTATATTAGAGAGTATAGGGAATGCGTACAGAAGTGTTGAGAGAAGGTGAGAACAAGCTATGACAATTTTAGCTTGAGGGGTTAGGAAGGCTTTTATTCTGTAAAGTGACCCTAGTTTTTTATTGATGATTTTGATCGATTGGTTTACATGTAGGTCGACTTTTAGATTGTTATCTATAATGACACCTAATAGTTTTGTAGAGGGGTCAGGGGAGATTAATGTGCCATCATTTGCATTTATGGTAAAGGTAAAAGCAGGAGACCTTTGTGTTGGTGAGAATAACAGCATTTTAGTTTTTTTTTACATGAAGCGATGCATTGCCACCACTGGTCAATGGGATGGGGGAAGCACATTTTATGCAAGCATTCACTGACCTCATACCTGCTGCAAAATACAGGGGGGTGCAAGAGGCATAATCCCTGTATGGGAATGATGGCTAGGATGTTTGCCTCCCAGAAAAAATGTTTCTGAAATTGTGAATTATACATTTGTGTTGTGCTGATCGGTGATTTTGATTAAATGGAGTGTTGGTACAGTTGTAATTCCACTTTTAAATTTTGCATGGTTTAAGTTACAAGATAGTGTGGTCAGTTATAATGCTACAATTTAGCTGTCCACTACCTGGACTTTGAGTATGGTCAAAAATATGTTAGAATTAAACTCAGAATCACAGCCTATTAAGAGAGAGAGAGAATGAGAGAGAGTGAGAGATGTGAAACTTTGATCAAGAATACAGGCATGCAGGAGACAACCTGAATGATTGGCTGATGGGACAATGAAGACAAAATGGACCTTTGATTCCAGTCAAACATAGTAATAAGGAGACAATGGTGATCTGATGGGTTTCTCCATACTTCAGAAAAAAGGGAACATTCTGAGAAATAGCCATTTCAAACTTAATTTATTTAAATCCCTTCTTCCATCCATTCAGTCCCTGTGTTTGGGACTCACTTTAATGGGTCCCGACATTTCAAACAGTTACCCCTAAAAAGTAGCAAGCAGTGAAGACTTAGGTGGTCCCTGTAAGGGTAGCCAGACTGACTAGCATAGAGACTGGTAGCATTGTCATATTATCTGACTATCTAGTCCATAAATATGTTACAAGAGTGCCATTGCTTCTGTAAAGTCCTTCCATCTGCCCCTTTGAAGCATGTGACCATGCCATTCCCTGTGATCCTCCTAATGTAGTTCCTCAGCCTCAGAACAGCATTGTTACCTCTTGACACTACAGTACTAGTACTCTTTGAAGCATGTGATCATGCCATTCCTTGCGATCCTCCTAATGTATTTCCTCAACCTCAGAACAGCATTGTTACCTCTTGACACTACAGTACTAGTACTCTTTGTAGCATGTGACCATGCCATTCCTTGCGATCCTCCCAATGAAGTTCCTCAGCCTCAGAACAGCATTGTTACCTCTTGACACTACAGTACTAGTACTGGTTGCTCCAATATGGTGCTGCATTCTTTCACACATAATGTAGCTCCAACTTCTATTACCTTGTTAATGCTAGTAGCAATTCTTTCTCGGTATAGCTCTGGCTACCTCTAACTGAAGTGCAGAGTTACAGATGAACAAGAAGGATGAAAAATAGCTCTGCAAAAATGTGACATTTTATATTGAATGAGAGGAGGTTAGAAAATGTGGTGCACAGCAGGCTGAGCAGACCTGTAAAATGACACTGATGGTGAGTTTATGTGAGTCACATTGTACTCTCATTTCAGGTCTACATATCCATCAGAGCCTTCTGGCAGACCACCCTGTATTTTTACGCTACTGGACTGCCTTGGGAATGTTTATATTTCTCTTGAATCTCTCTCCAATAAAATAAAATAATCCTGCAGATTTGAGGTTTCTCTGTTCTACTTGCTTGAAAAACACAATGAATTCTGCCGCAGTTCAATAACACCACAGTTCTTCCTGTTAAATACAAAACGTATTTAACTAGAAAAGAATCACAGAAGTTAAAGTCCACGCGATCATAACCAGAACACATCAAAATGTAGTTCTGTTTAGTTATTACAAACGTCGCTGCAAGAACAACACAGTTCTGGGCCTGTGGAACCACAAAGTAAACTGTCAAGGTTTAAAGGATGACAGCGGTTATGGAGGAGTATTTCTTAGTAAATATGGTGGTAAACAGGAATAAGCTTATCATAATACAACATGTGAAATGGTAGTAATCCAGTAAGGCAGACCTAAAGGTCCAATGACGGCATACTGGAATGCCATTCAATGACTGCAATTTAAGGGTAAGTTCCATTTACTGTTACAGAAGGCTAATGTTAGATGTCAGGAAGCCACCTGACAACTGTGCACCGGAAAGGAAGGTGGACAGCACATTCTGAAGTGCTACAGTGGTTCATGCTGAGATCAAGTATGCTCCTGTGTCTCCCAGCGGACTTAGTATCACCAAGATGATAAGAAGTGCTCTTGTGCCTTTATATAGGTTGTACTATGGCTCATCAAGTAACACCTGGATGAAGTTACTGCTGCATGAACACGAATAGTTGCAGCTTTTTGTGGGAGACTTCACCCTGCAGCACGACTTTACATCCTAGCTGCATGGTCACACATTAGTGCAGAAATAGGAAACATCAAAACAAAAGGGGCAGTGACAAAACAGAAACTATGCTGAAAGTGATTTTTTTGTGACAAACAACACTAAATGAGTTATAACTTGTCCATTCATCAGCAAAACTTTGTAAACTAGAGCAGAGGGTACTAGATCATTACAAAAATAACCCTTTACCTACGGACATAAACTGCCCATAGAGGACATGCAACTGTCATTATAATGTGAGATCGCTGGTTCCAGAAAGGCTGATTTTTTTCCTGTTAGCTGAGAGTATGATCCTTGTGTGTGTGTGTGTGTGTGTGTGTGTGTGTGTGTGTGTGTGTGTGTGTGTGTGTGTGTGTGTGTGTGTGTGTGTGTGCCCGCATACATGCTGAGGGGAATATGAGATACTAGCCCTACTGAACTGAATGGCCAACTGGTGACTGAGAGCGTGTGCTGAAATATACAAAGAATTTCACATGTATAGTATACAGAAGGCCATGTGTAAGACCTGAGTTAACAGTATGGGAGGTCCCCCATCAAGTCACAGCCTATCCGCTATCACACCTTCCTGATCATTTTCCTCTGTTCCAGTTACCTCAGGTTTTATGCTTCCTGCCCATTGATATCTTTTGCGCTGTCATACCTCCAGTGATCCTCCCCTTCTTCTCCTACCCCAGCGCATACATGCCTCCTTACTTTATGTGGCTCTCACCTGGGCAAACCTTTCTGTCACAAAAGCAGAGAACAGCTTGTAGTTGAGTGTTGCTGCAACCATTTGTGCCGTACAACAAAGCAAGTCTTTCACAAGTCCATTAACACTACTATCTTTCTCACCCATACCTGCCTGATAAGGTGTGCACTGTGACCCTGTTCACACTACTTCACATCTTACAACTCTGTTCCATTCTTCATCACTTCCTCTCCCTCTGTCTAATGCTCTGTTCAACCTTCTTCACATAATTCATTCTCCTACGATACTTCACACCCTGACTGATGATTTTCATAACCATATATTCTTAACTTGCTTACATTTGTCTTTTATTACAGTTACCTTATGCACAATGTTATATTGGAGGAATGTTCCTATTTTCAGCCCCTGCACAAGCTGTCCCTATTTTTCTGGGTATGCCTCTATTTTCAGAATTGAATTACCCTGTTACTCAATTTTTTGAATCCCCCCTCATAACATATGATTTTTTACACTATCTAGTACACAGAAAGCCACGCTACATGACCAACGTACTAGTGGCACTAATAATCTAAAGTAAGAGGACACATATCTTGCATCTCCCTTTTTCTTGTGTGGTTGAATTTTTCAATACAGTTCATTAAAGTCTTCATATTTTACACTCTCTTTGATAACGTGCTTATGTTTTTCCATCATTTTTCTCACTCTATTTTACAAATATGCATTTCTGAGTAGTATCCCACATTCTTATTGGAAACGGGAAGACTTATGTGCTATTTGGTATTCAACTTTTATGCTAATTAGATGCCCAGATTTTTGTATGGATATTCCTATTTTTTTCACGGGTCTTTATATTAGTTACAAAAATTACTATCTGGAGAGAGAAAAATGTGCCCACCCTGATCAGGGAATTGTATACTACAAAGGTGGAATTAGGGCAAATAATTTCATAGCAGAAAAAAAGTATAAAGAGGCGTGACGTCTGGTGGCTGCAAGTGCAGGGAATAATGTGAAATGTGTAAGGTGGGCTGACAAAGAAAAGTATAGAGAGAAGAGTGTAGACAGTTTGAAGGATAAAGAAGGGCAGATGTTAGTCTCACAAAATCAGGTAAGGGAGGCATTCTGATGAGTTTACATAATAGGATGGTTTCAAGGTCACATGTATAAAAAGTTAGTAAGTAAAGAAGGCAAGTTGATATTAAATGCACCTACTGCACACTGTTAAATTCAGAAAGCCATACAGAGCATGAAGGGAAGAACAGCGCCTGGTCAGGATGGCTCCCCTCCCACAGAACTTTAAAAAAAGGCAGAAAAAGGAGGTTGCACAGATGTTATTAGCACACTACAAGCAAATCTGGAGGAGGATGGATTCAATCTCAGATAATATGAAATACAATAGAATTATCTTAATACAGTAGAGAAGGGGATGGAGAAAATCTAGCTAATTGTAGGTCAATTTCTCTTTTAAAAGTGGATATAAAAATCCTAGCTAAAATTTTAGGGACTGAGATGGATGGGATTATTCCCATGATTGAGACTGGAACAAAAATGGTTTTATAAATAGTAAACAAAGTATTGATAACTGGTACAATTTAGACAGCTTTCTAGGAAGCTACCAGACAGGTTACCAAAAACGTAGGAGAAGTTTTATTTGATATAAAAAAAGTTTTGATACAGTGAACTCGAATTTTCTGTTCTAAGTACTGCAGAGAAAGAACTATAAAGGCACATTATCCAATGAATTAAGATGTTAAATTATAAATCTAGTTTGATATTTTAATAAATAAAGGTATATCCACAAAGGGCAGAATCCTTTAAGGGATCAGCAGGGGCGCCTCCTCTTACCAGTACTGTTCCTTTTGTTAACAGAAGAACTAGTTTTACAAGTACATGAAGCATTACAACAAAGTCATATATTTGGTGCAAGGCCATCTTTCAACTACATGCTGCATTTAAGGATGAAATTGTGCCGATAGTGCTGTAAATATCTGACAGATTTTATCAGGTGTTAGGATGGGAACTGAACTGTCATAAGGTAGTCATGCTCAGGGTAGGAGAATGAAAAAAGGGGGGTGCAGATGGTGATAAACAGGATGTGGTGTTTCCTACAAGTCTTGGACTGGAGGTAGGTTACACATATGAAGGGATGCTTATAAGAAACTTGGAGATGCTATATAAAAGTGAGTGTCCTCCTAAATGGAGTAAAGGGACAAGGGTATTGCAACAGTATTAATACATTTGGGAACAGAAAAGGAGTAATAAAGTCAAGACGCCCCCAGATAAAGTCCGATCGTGAGAACAATTAATGGGAATGGGGGCCCTAAAAAGACTAAAAGGGACAGAAGTACTTCATCGCTATCACAGCTGGAGATACTCCATCATCATCACCAGCAGAAGTATTTCATCACCATCATTATTAGAGGTACTCCACATTGCCATCAGAGATACTCCATCACCATCACTATCTCTATCAGAGGTACTTCATGACTGTCACCAGCAGAAGTATTCCATCACCATCATTATTAGAGGTACTCCACATTGCCATCAGAGATACTCCATCACCATCACTATCTCTATCAGAGGTACTCCATGACTGTCAGCAGCAGAGGTACTTCATCACCATCACTATTAGAGGTATTCCATATTGCATTCAGAGATACTCCATTGCCATCACTATTAGAGATTCTCCATCACCATCATCAACAAAAATACTCCATCATCATCATCATTAGACTGCATCACTATCACCATCAGAGATATTCCATCACCATCACTACTAGAGGTACTCCATTACTGTCTCCATCAGAGGTACTT
This sequence comes from Protopterus annectens, assembly GCF_019279795.1. Taxonomy (NCBI): domain Eukaryota; kingdom Metazoa; phylum Chordata; order Ceratodontiformes; family Protopteridae; genus Protopterus; species Protopterus annectens. The sequence continues at coordinate 988,682,395 of NC_056737.1, read as the reverse complement.
CGTCACTGCCACCATCAAATGTACTCCATCACTGTTACTATTAGAGGTACTCCATCTCTGTCTGATATACTTTAGCACCAACAAAGGTACTTTACCACCATCACCATCACAGATGCTCCATCACCATCGCTATCAGATGTATTCCATCACTGTCACTATCAGAGGTACTCCATCACCAACACCATCAGATGTAATTTCTCACCATCAGGAATACTCCACCACTATCTCCATCAGGGATGCTCTACCACCATCAGTATCAGACATACTCCATCACCTTCACAATCAGAGGTATTCCATACCCATCACATATACTTCACCTCCATCATCATCACCATTAGAGGTACTCAATCACTATCTCCATCAGAGGTAATTTATCACCATCAGAATTGCTTCAGGAGGTTCAAAATTGTAGAAAAAATTTCAAAAAGTCTTCACAGCATTAACAATATCAGGAGGTCTGTCAAGATAAACAAGTCCAAAGTCTCAGTGGGATTAATGAAGTCAGGGAACTCAGCAAAACCAAAGGCGTCACTGATATCCCTATAGTTAAGATTTAGACAGGCACATCAGTTTTAGTGGATCAAATGTCCTTTCAAGAAGACGTAATGAGTCAGGGAGACCCAGCTGGGTCAACGTACTCAAGGGCTTATAGCAGATTTACTGAAATTAGGAACCAGATATACTTGAATTTTAGATGGACATATATAGTACTAGTCTTTATAGGAACACAGCATCATAAGAGGTTACTAGGCTATTGGGCCTAGGGCCTTTACAAGCCTAGCCATATATATATATATATATATACCCTTGTTCCCGTACAGTCCAAGATATATAGTCTATATTTGCAATGCAAATCTAAGATCAGCACCTGTTGCAAATCTAAGATCAGCACCAGCTGCCCCTGTCCAAGAGGAACACAGTTGATACTCCTGGTGTAAATTTATGATTTCCCATCCAGTTGCTCAAGTCACATTTAAATAGGGTCATTGAGGAGCTCTGTTTTATGTGACTTGGGAGTTTATTCCAGAGGAGTGGCAACCTCATGGAGACATATCTGTCTCTCCAGCATGTCCTGTTAATGTCACAGGCTAGGTTAAGGTCCCTGGAGTGAGTGACCCTTGTCCCATGTGACTTACAGATGTGCAGCATTTCCCCTAAGGCAGGTCCGAGACCCCTGTAGGCCAGGCACAAGTCACCTGTAAGCAGTCTACATGATACAGAGAACAGTGACAGGGTCTTCAGTCTGTCCATGTAGGTCATGTGTTGAAGGCCCTGAATTTCTTTTGTGAGAAACCTCTGAGGTCTCTCCAGCTGCTGCAGGTATCTGGTAAGGTACATACAGAAGAGAGCATTGTACTCTATTACTGGTCTGATGAGGAATAAATACAGGGGAGTTATAACCTCCTTAGCTTTGGATGCTATGCCCATACTTATGAGATGTGCAATGTAGAAGCCCTTTCTTACCACTGTGGACACAGGGTGATCAAAGTTAAGGTTGCTATCAACATGAATTCCCAAATACATCACCACTGGGTTTGAGCTTCGGGATATTATTCATATTGTAATTTGCAGGGAATTTTCCTTTGCTAAAGGGGATGATAATGCATTTTTCTGCATTTAGTTTAAGTCCGTGGCTCTGGCACCAATCATTTATCTGTGTCAGACCATTTTGTAGAATGTTGACATTGTTAGGAGATCTATTATCGCACCCAGTTTGCAGTCATCAGTGAACTTGGTAAGCCATAGGCCATCTATTTTCGCCAGAATTTCTGAGAAATAGATTCCAAACAGTAGGGGACCCGGCCCAGAACCTTGTGGAACACCACTGGTAACAGGTCTGCTGGTAGAGGTAGAATCTCCAACTTTGATTGTATGTGTTCTGTCTGTGAGCCAGTTGGCTAACCATCCAATGATGTATGAGTTAATCTGCAGCTGGGTGAGTTTCTCTATGATGCCTGAGTGGGGGCCTTTATCTAGGGCTTTGGTGACACTCTTGAAGAAGTCCAAATGGTTTAACAGGCATGATCTGCCCTTAATGAAGCCAAACTGAATCAGGTTAACAGTTTGAAGGTCTCCCATATCCTTGTTGATGAGGTCCATGATGATTCTCTCCATGGCCTTACAGATAAGGCTGGTTAGGCTTATGGGTCTATAGTTTAAAGGGTTGGTTGAGGGACTGCCTATGTGCAAGAGGATTATGGTTGCTGTTTTCTAATCTGCTGGGATAAAACAAGTATATATACTGTAGCTGAAGAAAGTGCCCAGTGCTTCCAATAACTCCTGTTTTAGATGAGTTATAAAAGTTCACAGATAAGTACTAGGCAAGCAGTAGCAAAGTATTACATGCCTGACCAACAACTAGACATTAACCAAATGTGAGAATCAAACCACCATCTTAACCATTAAGCTAATCCCCAACTTAGGAGTTGTCATTACATTAAAATTATTAGCTAGTTATTACAATTATTAGTTGACTTACAACTCCATAAGAGTAGTGAATAAGATGTTTTTTCCTTTGACAAATACAAAAAATATATTGGTATAAGATCGCCTACTATGGTTGAGACCTTCTTCAGCAGAGGTTCCCCAATGACCATAGGGTCCACAGACAAAACATCTAGCGATTGGACATGGGTGGACAGTAATACAAGGTGCCAGCTATATTAGAGTTTATGACAATAACTTAAAAGAGTTGTAATTGTGTATAATGGGGGGGGGGTCTTACTGCCAGCAGGCCAACAGACAAACTTGCAGTCTCCTCAAATGTATTCAGTCAAACTGAAGCCTAAGAGGCAGTTATATAAAGTTAAAAGTATTTTTAGTACTAGTGAAAGAAAGTGACTCAAGTTAATTGCCAACAAAATGAAATGCATCTTATATTCCACACAGCAGGAAATCCATGGGCAAGGCATGTAGAAAATACAGAAAAATTGACAGATCAATTAAAAAAAGATGACCAAGTATCATGAGTAAAGAATTGTGATTTCTACCGTTGCTAGTGTCAACAAGAGATCCAAGTCACTCAATAGATGCGTGATGCCAGTGTGGGAGACATGATACAGTAATGTCATACAATGTAAAACAAACCATTCTACAGATATGATATGGTAATTTCATACAATGCAACACTGACCATTCATACAGACATGATACGGTAATGTCGTACAATGTAACACAAACCATTCCTATAGACATGATACAGTAATGTCATGCAATGTAACACAAACCATTCCTACAAACATGATACGATAATATCATACAATGTAACACAAACCATTCCTACAGACATGATACAGTAATGTCATACAATGTAAAACAAACCATTTCTGCAAACATGATATGGTAATGTCATGCAGTGTAACCCAAACCATTCCTACAGACATGATACAGTAATGTCATACAATGTAACACAAACCATTCTACAGATATGGTAAAGTCATGCAATGTAACACAAAACATTCCTACAGACATGATGCAGTAATGTCATACAGTGTAACACAAACCATTCCTAAAGATATGATACAGTAATGTCATACAATGTAACACAAACCATTCCTACAAACATGGTATGATAATATCATACAATGCAGCACAAACCATTCCTACAGATATGATACAGTAATGTCATACAATGTAACACAAAACATTCCTACAAACAAGATACACACATCATTCCTACAGCCATGATACGGTAATATCATACCATGTAACACAAACCATTCCTACAGACATGATACAGTACTGTCATACAATGTAACACAAACCATTCTACAGATATGGTAAAGTCATGCAATGTAACACAAACCATTCCTACAGACATGATGCAGTAATGTCATACAATGTAACACAAACCATTCCTACAGACATGATACAGTAATGTCATACAATGTAACACAAACAATTCCTACAGATATGATATGGTAATGTCATACAGTGTAACACAACCCATTCCTACAAATATGATACATTAATGTCATACAATGTAACACAAACCAATCCTACAGACATGAAATGGTAATGTTGTACAACGTAACACAAACCATTCCTGCAGACATGATATGGTAATGTCGTACAATGTAACACAAATCATTCCTACAGCATGATACAGTAATGTCATGCAATGTAACACAAACTATTCCTACAGACATGATACACTAATGTCATACAATGTAACACAAACCATTCCTACAGACATGATATAGTAATGTCATACAATGTAACACAAACCATTCCTATAGATATGCTGCAGTAATGTCATACAAGGTAACACAAACCATTCCTGCAGACATGTTACAGTAATGTCATACAATGTAACACAAACCATTCCTACAGACATGATGCAGTAATGTCATACAATGTAATACAAACCATTCCTACAGACATGAAACAGTAATGTCATACAATGTAACACAAACCATTCCTACAGACATGATACAGTAAAGTTGTGCAATGTAACACAAACCATTCCTACAGACATGATACAGTAATGTCATACAACGTAACACAAACCATTCCTATAGACATGATACAGTAATGTTGTGCCATGTAACACAAACCATTCCTACGGACATGATAAGGTAATGTCATACAATGTAACACAAACCATTCCTTCAGATATGATACAGTAATGTCATACAATGTAACACAAACCATTCCTACAGACATGATATTGTAATGTCAAACAGTGTAATAAAAACCATTCCTACAGACATGATACAGTAATGTCATACAATGTAACACAAACCATTCCTACAGACATGATACAGTAATGTTGTACAATGTAACACAAACCATTCCTGCAGACATGATACGGTAATGTCATACAACGTAAAACAAACTATTCCTACAGACATGATACAATAATGTCATACAATGTAACACAAACCATTCCTATAGACATGATACAGTAATGTCGTGCAATGTAACACAAACAATTCCTACAGACATGATACGGTAATGTCATATAATGTAACACAAACCATTCCTACAGATATGATACAGTAATGTCATACAATGTAACACAAACCATTCCTACAGACATGATATTGTAATGTCAAACAGTGTAACACAAACCATTCCTACAGACATGATATGGTAATGTCATATAATGTAACACAAACCATTCCTACAGATATGATACAGTAATGTCATACAATGTAACACAAACCATTCCTACAGACATGATACAGTAATGTCATACAATGTAACACAAACCATTCCTGCAGACATGATATGGTAATGTCATACAATGTAACACAAACCATTCCTACAAACATTATATGGTAATGTCATACAGTGTAACAAAAACGATTCCTACAGACATGATACAGTAATGTCATACAATGTAACACAAACCATTCCTACAGACATGATACAGTAATGTCATACAATGTAACACAAACCATTCCTACAGACATGATATTGTAATGTTAAACAGTGTAATACAAACCATTCCTACAGACATGATACAGTAATGTCATACAATGTTAACAGCATCCATTCCTACAGACATGATACAGTAATGTCATACAATGTAACATAAACTATTCCTACAAGGACTTACTGTTAAGACAAAATAACCAGACTCCCTGGTCATTTAGAAAAGTCAGAGTGAAAACATTTTTCTTTAGTGGCAAAGCTCCTCCATTCCCACATAACCCTTGCAACCCTTTTGCTTAAGCACGACAAACTTCAAGCTACTCTAAAGTCTGTGAATCTGAAGGAGAATTATGTAAGAGCCTTACAGAAATGCAATTTTGTTTGTGCAATCTAAAATAAATTATACAAATCCCTCGCCATAGAAAAGAATGGAGTAATAAGGAATATTATGTCACTGGCTCTACTGACCTGTATTTCTGATTTGGTACAGTTACATCTACAACCCTGGAGAAAAAGACTGCAGTAAAACTGTGCATTTTGACTTCATAGTAAAGTCATGATACCAATTAAGAAGGTTTGGACCATGAAAGAAAACTTGTAACAGAAACCGCTAAGAAAATGTGCTAAGGGTGGGAGGATGAGAATTCTTATATCTGACAGTAGGGAATAAAGGAATCTTGTTATGTAATAATACTGTTCACCAGGCAAATATGAAGTAACTTAATGTGTGGGAGGGTGGTCATGAAATAAAAGGCGTATTCTGTTACCTCAGGGGAGTTACAAAATGAAGATGAAGAAACACGTGGGAGGGAGGTTCCACTTTACTCCTTAAACTCTAGTACAGTAACAGTCTCTCTTCCAAAAAGTGTGCTACGTCTGGGGTGAGATGTGTTGCTATCTAAGTGAACACTAAACTGTTTGGTTAGTAGAGTACACTGGCATTCAGCAAGGATGCAGCTATTCCAGAAACCTTAGTTATGTGGTCCATGCCATTGAGACAGTACCTGAATTCAGTGGATTCATCAGTGTAATTATCAAACACACTCTTGCATCAGAAATCAGCCTTTTCTTCTTTTTAAGTCACTGTGTCATTTTCCAATGATTCCCACTGAAATTATGAGCACCCTAATTATGAAAACACATGTCAAAATACATTTTTTCAATGGGGCTACACTAATCTCATTTCAGTATTTTACTTTAGAAATGGGCACACACACACACACACACACACACACACACACACACACACACACACACATAAAGTCACACACAAACACACACAAAGTCACACACACACTGACACACACAGACAATCATGGTCTTACACACACACACACACACACACACACACACTCATACACGCACACACATACACACACACCTGCATGCAAACATATACAGACATATAGTTTTGCAGTAACATTTTGCTTTCACAAATACTTTCATGTAAGCTATATTTGTGATGTGATATGCGTAACTTATTTTCACACAAGTGAGTCCACCTTCACCCATGGCTGGATATTAATCACAGAGCCTTGGATGTTTAAAACATCAGTTTATAACTATGGAACAAAACTGCTGTTTATGCAAAGTATAAGTACACGATAAAGCATTTAGGTGTTACCGGTAAAAATGACCACAACAAGGATGCTATAATAAGCAAGACATTATGGTTTACTTGAGCTCATCTAAGTAAACATGCTGCAAAGTAAAATGCGTTTGCATTAATGATCTCTTTTTCCATATCACTGTTAACAATATGATCTCTATTATGACAATTTTGTCTCTGATATAAAGTTAAGGTTCTAAGCTCAAAGTTTCCATTCTAACTGCTCTTTTTTATGCCGTCAGTTACTGCTTGTTCAAGCATGCCGTTACTTACAGATTCTATAGTTCCTGTTTAACTACCCAGATTCCTGTTAGTGCTGTCTTTTTATGTGCACCCCAGATTTCTACCTATCTTGATGCCTTCTCATTTTGCATACTTTCATTTAGCTCACCAGGCAGAATTCCAATGCCTTGGATCAACTTATTCACACCCTCACCAGGGGCAGCAATATCCTAGATCTGGTCATTACCAACATGGGAAACCGGTGTTTCACACCAGAGGTCAATTCCTCGTTGGTCAGATCCGGCCACAAGCTAATCAGCCTACACATCCACATCCCACCCCCACCCCCAATTAGGGAAATCCTCATAAAAAACTTCTCCAAAGCCAACTTCACATTTCTTAAGACAGAAGTGGCAAACTTCATGACACCCATGCAGACGGACAATAGAGGTATGACTGCTGAATCCTACACAAATGCACTTTATAAGCACTTACACAAGTGTATGGATCATGCTATCCCTAATAGAACCAAGATGTTATCCTCCAAAAAAAGGAAGCCAATCTAAATTGGTCCTCTGCCATAAAAACTCTACAACAGAAGAAAGAAACTGTTGCAAAAAGAGTAAAATCCATGACTGAGGAACTCATGGTCAACCTCAGTAAGAAGCTGAGATCCCTCATAAAATCCTCCAAAGCTAGTTATGAAAATAAAATTGCCACTGACTCTAAAGACAACCACAAAGCATTCTATAGCTATGTCAAGAATCTCAATGGGAACACTCAGATCTGCTCTGAGTTACAGCACAATATTAAATATACAGAACCAACTGATATCGCCAACATCCTAGCAGATAGGTTCAGTGCTAACTCTACCCCCCTCTCACCACCTAGAGGGCCCATCTCTATACAGGATGAATGCAAAGTTCCTATAATAACGGCTGCACAGGTAAAAAACACACTCTCCAAAGTCAAAAACACAGCATCCATGGGAACTGACAATATCCCACGCTGCATTCTACATGAACTACAGAATGAATTGGCACCCTACCTAAGTACCATATTCAATCATAGCCTCACCTCAGGCTTTGTACCCACTGAATGGCGCACCACAACGGTTATCCCACTCCACAAAGGGGGAGCCATGACAGACCCCGGGAACTACTGCCCCATTAGCCTGATGAGCCTGGTCTGCAAGGCCATGGAATGTATCATCATGGAACTCATAAACAAAGACATTGGTAATCTCCAAACTCTGGACCCTACCCAGTTTGGATTTGTAAAAGGCAGATCATGTCTCCTAAACCTGATTGACTTCTTTGAAGCAGTCACCAAAACCATCAATGAGGGTAAAATGGTTCACACAGCTTATCTAGATCTCGCCAAGGCGTTCAACACCATCCCCCCACTCTGGAATTATAGATAAGCTCACTAAACTAGGTATAAATCCCTATGTCACAAGATGGGTTGCCAACTGGCTCATGGACAGAACCCACACTGTGAAAGTAGCGGATTCCAAATCCAACGTCAGACCAGTGGCAAGTGGAGTACCACAGGGTTCAGTCCTGGGTCCTCTCCTGTGTGGTATCTACTTCTCTGAAGTGCAGGCTAACACAGAAGGTCTTTGGCTAACAAAGTTTGCAGATGACTGCAAACTAGGAGCCATAATCGAAACTCCTAACGATGTGGACAAACTACAAAAGGGCCTCACTGAGACAGATACCTAGTGTCAAAGCCATGGCCTGAAGCTCAATGCCAAAAGGTGTATTGTCATCCCCTTTGGTAAAAACTCTGTACCCATGAACTACCACATAGCTGGTAGTCTACTTAATGCCAAAAATGTGATAACAGACCTTGGGACACAGGTGGACAGTAGTCTCCCTTTTGATAATCAGATCGCCACAGTGGTCAGGAAATCCTTCTACGTGGCTCATCTCATCACAAAAGGATTCTCATCCAGAAAAAAAAAGAGGTTATTGTTCCCCTCTACTCATCACTCATTAGACCCATTATAGAGTACAATGCCCCTTTTGGTATGTACCTCACAAGACATCTACAACAACTGGAAAGACCACAAAAATACCCTACAAAGAGGATTACTGGCCTCAAACAGATGCCCTGCTCAGACAGTCTTAAAAAACCACAGCTTTACTCCATCGCATATCACCTACTCAGGGGTGATCTCTGCCTATCATACAAAGCTATGTCAAACCCAGAGCTGTTGGACATGCTCCACTTAAAGAAATCCCAATCCCTCCGAGCTGCATCGCCCAGGGACCTAAACCTTGTCACCACAATAAACAGAACATACTGGAGGGATAGATTCCTGTCCCAGAGACTTCCCATACTCTGGAACAGACTACCTTATCTATGTCAAACAGAGCT